>NC_073405.1:25175358-25212858 GCF_028641065.1 Leucoraja erinaceus | reverse complement strand
TATCTCTCTATATCATTGTCTATATCTCTCTCATTTCCCTTATCCCTAACCAGTCTGAAGGAGGGCCTTGTCTCGAAACGTCACCCATTCCTTCTCTCGAGAGATGCTGCCTGTCCCAGTTACTCCAGCATTTTTTGTCTATGTTCAGGATTATAATCGTTGCTGAAGAAAAGCAATCAGGTTTAGGTCAAGGGTCCAACTTGGGGGCTTATGGACAGCTGTAGTGTCACCAAATCCTTCAATAAAACACCCATGTGTTTTATCCATGTGGACAACAAACATCTGTCCCTGCCATACACATGACTGAGCAACTGACAACTCCGTAGATAAATATAACACCCCCATTTGCTCGAAAAATAGTATTACTCATGCAGAATTTGTTTAGAATGAGGTGGTAAAGATTATTGTGCATTGTAACATTGAGCTGTCGTGAATCATTGGTTGTATTTTTTCCGATAACATTGATCGCTATTGCTTTCAATTCCTCTGCCTCAGGTTTTATGCCAGTCTTGGTATTTACCGCAGAGTTCAATCAGGTAATCTTGCCTGGAATTTGTCCTCGGCTATCTCGCTATATATAATCAAAACATTTTTAGTGCGCACATGCTGAATCTAGCTTGCTGTGTTAACCAAGGTGATATTTAATCACCTTGGACTGGTTTAGAAACCTAGCTCTTGCATTATTTCACACATCTTGAATTATGCTGAGGTGGGGCTGAATTTTAAACGACGCCATACTCCAATAGAAAATGTTTCACCAGCCTCTGCAGGTTTAACAAATGTACTATGACCTGATTTGCATTATAGTGAAGTGCAATATTGCAGCCCGATGAAAATGGGGCACAGCTTCTTGTTCTTTATGCTTCCTTTAATAGCATTTCATTGGAAGGATGTGCTGGCTCTGGAGAGAGTCCAGAGGAAGTTTACAAGAATGTTCCCAGAAATGAGTAGGTTAACATATGATGAGTGTTTGACAGCACTGGGCCTGTACTCGCTGGAGTTTAGAAGAATGAGGGGGACCTCATTGAAACATACAGAATAGTGAAAGGCTTGGATAGAGTGGATGTGGGGAGGATGCTTCCACTAGACAGAGAGTCTAAGACTGGAGGACACAAACTCAGAATTAAAAGACATTCTTTTAGGAAGGAGATGAGGAGGAATTTTGTTAGTCAGAGGGTGGCAAATCTGTGGAATTCTTTGCCACAGAAAGCTGTGGAGGCCGTCAGTGGGTATACTTAGGGCAGAGATAGATTATTAATTAGTGAGGAGTAGGCAGGAGAATGGGGTTAGGTGGGAGTGATAGATCAGCCATGATTGAATGGTGGAGCAGACTTGATGGGCCGAATAGCCTAATTCTTCTCCTATCACATGAATTACAGAGCTATACAGCACGGAAAAGGGTCCCTTTCGACATGTTATTCATGCCGAACAAGTTGGCATTCTAGGTTGTTCCCATTTGCCTGGATTTGGCCCATATCACTCTAAAACTTTCCAATCCATATATCCATCCAAATCTTTCCTTCAAAATCATCAGCTCTTGTAAATACACAAGATAGGGATCAAATCTTATTTTTAGTTTTTTAGTCTTAGAGATACAGCATGGAAACAAGCCTTTCAGCCCACCGAGTCCACGCTGACCAACAATCCCCGCACACTAACACACACTGGGGACAATTTACAGTCACACCAAGCCAATTAACCTACAAACTGGGACATTTTTGCTGTGTGGGAAGAAATCGGAGATCCCGGAGAAAACTAACTCAGGTCACAGTGAGAACGTACTAACTCTGTACAGACAGCACCCATTGTTAGGATCGAACCCGGGTCCCTGATTAGATTAGATTAGATTAGATTAGATTAGATTTGTTCATTGTCATTCAGACCTTTCGGTCTGAACGAAATTTTGTTTCCCTCCAGTCATACATATAATAAAAAATGACAAAAACACACAATCAACACAAATTTAACATCCACCACAGTGAGTTCACCAAACACCTCCTCACTGTGGTGGAAGGCAAAATCTTAAAGTCTCTGTCTCTTCCCTCTTTGTTCTCCCTCTGCGCCGAGGCGATCCAGGCTCCAGATGTTGTGACCCCACCGGGTGATGGTAAATCCCGTGGCTCAACCGTGCTCCGCGAACAGGCCGGTTCAAACTCCGAGGGTGGTCGCTGCCGCCGCCACGGTTCCGGGGACGAGTCGGGTGTCCATTGCCGCCGCCGATGCTGTCAGGCAGCAACTCTACCATTACGCCACCATGCTGCCCTAAGTTATCCAAAGTGTGCACAGATTTTCCTGGGTTCTTCAAAGGCATCCAGTTAATTTATTCAATATTCAGGTTTTGATTGAAAATTCACAAAACAGGGTGCATAACTTTGACTGCAATTACATATTGATATCTTGAAAGCTAATGTCAACTCTGTTCGTAAAATATTATATTTTCATAAATTGGAGTGGGCCCAGGTTTTATCTTGGATTCGGAGATTTGTACCCGGATTACAGTGTAACAGACAATTCATTCACTGTGATACTGATGAAAATGCTGCGCTACAAAATTATCAATGTTGCTATGTTAAAGCAAAGTTCAATGTTGTAAGCCCATAATTAAAGAAGGTAAAGGTTGCAGATATGTGGCAGGATTTTGTCTTGATACCAAGACCTCTTTCTTTTCTTCAGAGACTGAACATCTAAAAAAAAATTGCTCTTTCAAGTAATGATAACATGAATCAGATAATTGCTTTAACAGTACAGCACAGGAATCAGGCCCTTCTGCCCACAATGTCTATGCTCAACGGGAAGCCAAATTAAAATAATATTTTCTGCCTGCATTTGGCAATGGAGGAGGGCCAGGATAGAAAGGTCAGCATGGTTGAGACATGGATGAAGTATCATGTATATTTTTAGTCACTTTATCCAAGAAAGGATGCACTTGTTGTAAAGGGAATGCAATGAAGAGCCACTTGACTATTTATAGAATTTTCTATCTGAGGGATTGAGTAAATGCGAATCAACTTCCCAAAGTTTGGAAGAATAAGATTTATATGACAGTTATGGGCTTTACAGATTAGATGCAGGAAGGAAGGATAATAACCCTGGCCAAGGTATGTAGAACCAGAGGTCACTGTTTAGGATAGCTTTCTTCATGCAGATGGTGCTAAATCGCTGGAATTCTCTGTCCCAAGGCGTTGTGGAGGCTCAGTCATTGAGTTCATTTAAACACAGACCTTGATGAACATGGAGCAGGTTCAAGAAGCCACATGGCCTATTCCTGCTCCTATTTCTTAAGGGCCTGTCCCATTTAGACTATTTTTTAGGCAACTAAGGTGTCGCCACATGGTCGCTGGGGTGTCGCCTGTAGGGTTGTGAGTCATCTCCTCAGTCGCCCAAAGCGTCGTAGTGTCTTTCTAGTCGCCACTGGATTTTCAACGCGTTCCAACATTTTCAGCGACAGTCGGCGACAGTGGGTTGATGCCAATGAGCGTAGCTTGACTTCTCCTGATGTAAGTGCTGTCGTAGGTTGTCACCAGGTGATGTAGGTTGTCGCCGGTGCTGACTTTGGTGAATTCCTTTGGCGACTACCTACGTCAACCTATGTCAACTGGCGACGGGTACCGGCGACTGAATTGTCTTCAGTTGTCGCCGACAGGGTCGTGGCTTGTCGTAGCCTGTCGCGGGTGGACGTAGGTTGACCGGTTGTTGCCTGTGTGGTCGTAGGAGTGGTCGAAGGTGAAAGTCCTAATGGGTCGCAGGTAGTCGGTAGCTTGCTGTAACTTGACGTTGACTAGGTGGTAGGTTGTTGTAGTTTGTCGTAGACATTGTCGTGGGGGGTCCAGTCGCTGTGTTTTTGGTGACCTGCAACGACTATGACAGTCGCCAGCACTCGCCTAAAAAATCGCCAGTGGGTGGGACAGGCCCTTTATGCTCTTATGTTAGGATTGTTGCTTGGTTAAATATCTTCAATAAAAATATTGGTGGATGATAGAACATTTTTTGGCTTGGAGTGGTTGAGGCATGAAAAGAACTGGATAAGTATTTGATCAATATGGTTAGAAACATAGAAACAGGAGTAGGCCATTCGGCCCTTCGAGATAGCACCGCCATTCAATATGATCATGACTGATCATCCAAAATCAATACCCCGTTCCTGCTTTCTCCCCATGTTCCTTGACTTTGTTAGCCCTAAGGGCTATATCTAACTCCCTCTTGAAAACATCCAGTGAAGTGGCCTCCACTGCCCTCTGTGGCAGAGAATTCCACAGATTCACAACTCTGTGGGTGAAAAGGTTTTTCCTCATCTCAGTCCTAAATGGCCAACCCCATATTCTTAAACTGTGACCCCTGGTTCTGGACTCTCCCAACATCGGGAACATTTTTCTTGCATCTAGCCTGTCCAATCCCTTAATTGTATATGCAAGATAGAGCTCAGTCTTGGATTACTTAGTGAGTACCCACCTTGAAATGCATTATTTTTGGAACACTGAAACTATGAATACCTCATGGGCCAAAATGTAGAACAGAGATCATTATGAGTCATGCTGGCTCAAAGAGCGATCTAACTTGTCCCACTCCCTTGTTCTTTCCACATAATCCTCGGAAACATTTTGGTTCAGGAAATTGATTGATTTCCTTTAAATAAGTTACGAGTGAATTGGAGATGCAAGAAACAGATGCTGCCTGACCTACTGAGTTGCTCCAGCAATTTGTTTTTATTGATTGAATTGATTGAAAGATACAACATGGAAACATGCCTTTTGGTCCTCTGAGTCCACGCTGACTATCGATCACCGGATCACACGAGTTCTGTGTTATTCCACTTGTGTATCCCCTTCATACACGCTCGGGGCAATTTACAAAGGCCTATTAACCTACAGACATGCACGTCTTTGGGATGTGGGGAGGAAACCAATGCACCAGGGAAAACCCACGCCACAATAGGGAGAAGGTGCATACCCGTGGTCAGGATCAAACCTGGGTCTCTGGCGCTGTGAGGCAGCAGCAGTTCTCCTTCTGTGCCACCCTGTGCTCCGGCTTTTTGCTCGGGTTACTTATGAATCTGCTTCCAACACCCTGATATTCTTGCAAAGGTTACTTTTGGTGGGCTCTTGGTTCTTCTACTAATTTTAATTTCGTTTAGAGATACAGCATGGAAACAGGCCCTTTGGCCCACCGAGTCCGTGCTGACCAGCGATCCCCGCATATTAACACTATTACATGCACTGGGGACAATTTTTACATTTACCAAGCCAATTTACTTACCTACATACCTGTACGTCTCTGGAGTGTGGGAGGAAACCAAACATCTCGGAGAAATCCCACGTGGATCACGGGGAGAATGTACAAACTCCGTACAGACAGCACCCACAGTCGGGATAGAACCCAGGTCTCTGGCGCTGCAAGTGCTGTAAGGCAGCAACTCTACCGCTGCGCCACTGTGCCACCCCTTTTGCTCTAAATTAATCTGCTCCGGTTACCAATTCTTCTGTTGCTGTACATCAGCCATGGATCAATGGCCCCGAGTTCTGACTGCTAATCCAGCATCTTAACAACCGTGTTTTCTTTGTTGAAGTCAATTAATGAACTCAAGGATTCTCAATCTGTCCTCTTACGTTTAAAAAAACTCAGTAAAAACATCTCAGCTCAGTGACACAACCCAGACACAACAGTCTGAAAAAGGCTCCTGATACAAAACACTTACCTGTGTTCTCCGGAAATGCTGCCGGGCCCTTCCAGTTACTCCAGCACTTTATGTCCTTTTTCCTGAGCTCACTTGTTTATTTAAGCATATACCGGAAAGAGAGGAATGGATGCACGAAAGATTGATGTTGCCAGGACTTGAGGGCCTGAGCTGGAGGGAGAGGTTGAGCAGGCTAGGACTCGATCTCTTGGAGTGCAGGAGGATGAGTGGTGACTTTATAGAGGGGTACAAAATCATGAGGGGAATAGATCGGGTAGATGCACAGAGTCTCTTGCCCAGAGTAGGGTTATCGAGAACCAGAGGACATTGGTTTAAGGCGAGGGGGGGGAAGATTTAATAGGAACCTGAGGGATAACTTTTTCACGCAAAGTGTGGTAGGTGTATGGAACGAGCAGTCAGAGGAGGTAGTTGAGGCAGGTACTATCACAATGTTTAAGAAACATTTATACAGGTACATGGACAGGACAGGTTTAGAGGGATATGGGCCAAATGCAGGAAGGTGGGAATAGTGTATAGACAATAGACAATATATGCAGGAGTAGGCCATGCGGCCCTGTAAGCCAGCACCGCTAACCAATGTGATCATGGCTGATCATCCCCAATCAGTACCCCGTTCCTGCTTTCTCACCATATCCCCTGACTCCGCTACCTTTAAGAGCCCTATCTAGCCCTCTCTAGAAAGTATTCAGAGAACCAGCCTCCACTGCTCTCTGAGGCTGAGAATTCCACAGACTCACATCTCTCTGTGTGAAAAAGTGTTTGCTCGTCTCCGTTCTCAATGGCTTACCCTTTATTCTTAAACTGTGGCCCCTGGTTCTGGACTCCCCCAATATTGGGAACATGTTTCCTGCCTCTAGCGTGTCCAAACCCTTATATGTTTTAATCAGATGCCCTCTCATCCTTCTAAACTCCTGAGTATACAAGCCCAGCCGCTCCATTCTCAGCATATGACAGTCCCGCCATCCCGGGAATCAACCTTGTAAACCTACGTTGCACTCCCTCAATAGCAAGAATGTCTTTCCTCAAATTAGGGGACCATAACTGCACACAATACTGCAGGTGAGGTCTCACTAGGGCCCCATACAACTGCAGAAGGACCTCTTTGCTTCTATACTCAGCTCCTCTTGTTATGAAGGCCAACATGCCATTTGTTTTCTTCACTGCCTGCAGTACCTGCATGCTTACGTTCATTGACTGATGAACAAGGACCCCCAGATCCCGTTGTATTTCCCCTTTTCCCAACTTGACACCATATGGATAATAATCTGCCTTCCTGTTTTTGCTACCAAAGTGGATAACCTCACATTTATCCACATTAGACTGCATCTGCCATGCATCTGCCCACTCACCCAACCTGTCCAAGTCATCCTGCATCCTCCTCACAGTTCACACTGCCTCCCAGCTTTTTGTCATCTGCAAATTTGCTAATGGTACTTTGAATCCCTTCATCATTCTAAATCATTGATGTATATTGTAAATAGCTGCGGTCCCAGCATCAAGCTTTACGGTACGTCACTAGTCACTGCCTGCCATTCTGAAAGGGACCTGTTAATCCATAATCTTTGTTTCCTGTCTGCCAACCAATTTTCTATCCATGTCAACATTCTACCCCAATACCATGTGCTCTAATTTTGCCCACTAATATTCTATGTGGGACCTTATCAAAGGCTT
Source organism: Leucoraja erinaceus (assembly GCF_028641065.1). Lineage (NCBI taxonomy): Eukaryota > Metazoa > Chordata > Chondrichthyes > Rajiformes > Rajidae > Leucoraja > Leucoraja erinaceus. The sequence continues at coordinate 25,205,495 of NC_073405.1, read as the reverse complement.
TCTGTAAGTCCAGGTACACGACATCCACTGGCTCTCCCTTGTCCATTTTCCTAGTTACACCCTCAAAAAATTCCAGAAGATTAGTCAAGTATGATTTCCCCTTGGTAAATCCATGCTGACTCAGACCGATCCTATGCGATCCTGTGCTATCCAAATGTACTGCTATTTCATCTTTTATAACTGACTCCAGCATCTTCCCCACCACCGATGTCAGGCTAACTGGTCTATAATTCCCTTTTTTACTCTCTCCCGCCTTTCTTAAAAAATGGGATATCATTGGCTACCCTCCAATCCACAGGAACTGATCCTGAGTCTATAGAACATTGGAAAATGATCACCTATGCGTCCATAATTTCTAGAGCAACTTCCTTAAGTGCCCTGGGATGCAGACCATCAGGCCCTGGGGATTTATCAGCCTTCAGTCCCATCAGACTACCCAACACAATTTCCTGCCTAATGTGGATTTCCTAGAGTTTCTCCGTCACTCCAGATCCTCTAGCCTCTAGTATATCAGAAAGATTGTTTGTGTCCTCCTTAGTGAAGACGGATCCAAAGTACCTGTTCAACTCATCTGCCATTTACTTGTTCCCCATAAGAAATTCACCTTTTTCAGTCAAGGGTCCAACTTTGGTATTAACTAATTGTTTTCTTCTTCACATACCTAAAGAAGCTTTTACTATCCTCCTTTATATTCTTGGCTAGCTTACCTTCATACCTCATCTTTTCTCCCCGTATTGCCTTTTTAGTTATCTTCTGTTGCTCTTTAAACATTACCCAATCCTCTTGCTTCCCGCTCATCTTTTGCTACGTTGTACTTTGTTCTTCTACTTTGTAGATGGGACATGTTGGCTGGTGTGGCCAAGTTGGGTCGAAGGGCCTGTTTCCATGCTGTAAGACTGTATGAGTGTATAATCAGATACCAAAGTCCTGCCGACTCTTGAATCTGCAATAAAATGCTTGAAGTACTCGGCAGGTCAGGCAGGAGCTGTAACAAGAAATGTGCTTCTTTTAATACAGAATAAGGATGATTCTGTTGACCCATAATTATATCAGCATTAAATAACCAAAATGTGCAGATACTTTTCTTTCTGTGTAGAGGAATATGGACTGATTGGATAATGGGCATGACATGCAACTCTCTCCATAGATCCAGCATTTTTTATTTTATGATCAATATGGGCAATATGTTAACAGATAGGAGTTTAGTGGGATTTATACCATGGTTTGCCTGTGGTGTATCACAAACCACATTGAGATTGTCCTCCAGAAATAATTCAGATTTGCATTCTTGTGAACATGGGACAGCTGAGTGCAAAACTAAAATGCAATGTGCAATGCCTTACCAGGTGAGATATCCGTGTTCGATCCTAACTACGGGTCCTGTCTGTTCAGAGTTTGTACTTTCTCCCTGTGACCACGTAGGTTTTCTCCGGGTGCTCTAGTTTCCTCCCACACTCCAAGGACGTACAGGTTTGTAGGTTAATTGGCTTTGTTAAAATTGTAAATGATCCCTAGTGTGTGTGTGTGGGGGGGGGAATCGCTGGTCGGTGTGGCCTCGGTGTGCCGAAAGTCCTGTTTCTGCGTTGTATCACTAAACGAAACAAATGATTCTGAAAATGATGCACTTTCTAGTTTCGCTGACAGATTCGTGCATCTGGGAAGAAAAGAAGAGACCAATTCCGAAGCTGCTTTAATGAAGTTCCATTTCATTTTATTAACTGTGGCTCTCTAGATGTGGTTCAGAATCTCCTTTTACACAGACATTTTGTTTTCCATTCGAAATTTGTGTTCAGCAAGTATGTGGCTTTCTTCACAACCACATCCAGTACCTGCATATTAACAGCATGCGGTAAGGGAAGCTGAGTCTTTGTTCGACTAGGTTAAGCGAGTCACTGTAAGACAGTGTAGGTACCCTCAGGGCTCTGATCGGGAGTTTTCTTATTAGAATAAATGAAACTTAAAGTAAAGCTAAGGTGAATCAATTTGTTGTTAAAGTCATTCTACTTCCCTGTATTAGCTCTACAATGCGTCCTACTCTGACAGAAAGGGAAAGAAGGTAACTTACTGCCAAGAGCATGGGGATTACTGTTGTCATGAAGATTTATTACAATGTTAATTGAGTGAAAATCAGCAGTAAGATCAAGAGTTGCTGTGTAAGGTACATTTTATAATCAGTCTATATCCCTCCATAGAGAAAGAAGCACCTCACATTTCAGTAATTAATCTTCTTCTCAGAGATTCCCATGGGTTCAAGCATGATTTGTTTCCATTCCAATTCTACGGGTTCTGAGGCATGGAATGGGTGGCACCGCAGTGGCTACCTTGCCAACAGTCTGTCTCGTCCCTTCTTCTTTGTTGTTTTTTAGATATAGATATAGATATGCCATTTATTGTCACTATCCATGTACAGTGAAACTGAAAGCTGCTCGTACTCAGTGCATACATACAATTAGCACAAAAAACAAGAAACAGAAAAAACAAAAAACAGAAGGGAGATGGGGGGGGGCGGGAATAGGTGCACAAATTCTGCGGCGCTACATACATATATACATATATACAGATGGAAGTCCGTGTTGGGCGGTGTAGTCAGTGCATGTGTGAATTTGAATTTATAGTAGTTATAATTCTCGGAAAGCAACTATTCCTGAGTCTGTTTGTCCTGGATTTGATGCACCTATAGCGCCTTCCAGAGGGCAGCAGGTCGAACAGTCCAAACGCAGGATGGGAGCTGTCTTTGATGATCTTCTTTGCCCTGCTAAGGCAGCGGGAGGTGTAGATGTCCATCAGGGAGGGGAGAGGGCAGCCAATGATCCTCTGCGCAGTATGTGTTAAATGTATGTTTGAGTGCTCTTTAGCTTTGTTATACAGTACGGGGGGGGAGGGGTTGGGGGAAACCTATTTTTAATGTCTTACCTCGACGGAGATGTGATTTTCATTCCGTATCGTATCTCCGTCCGCACTGCATCCTAACATCGTGGAGCTGGCGGCCTCTTGCTGGGGACTAACTTTGGGAGCTCCAACTGTGGGAGCCTGTGGACAATATTGTGGAGCTGCCGATCCCTGTCGGGGATCGACCTCAGAGTTCCGGCCGCGGGAGCCTGCGGACTTTAATATTGTGGAGCTTGCGGTCCCTGGTTAGGGTGCGACTTCGGGAGCTCCAACTGCAATCGGAACCTCCCGTCTCAATCGCCCCCACGTGGGAGCTTCGATCGCCCCGACACTCCAGAGAGGTGAGCCGGGCCTTCCAGGGCCAATGTTGGACATGCACACTCTATCACAGGGTGAGGGTATTTCACACGGTGGGTGGGTGTGAGGTACAGGAGGTGATGGGCACTTTCAATTCCTTTCATCATGCTTTGAGGTACTCCCAATAAAGAGCCTCGAGCTTCACGTTGCAATTCTGTACACACTTTCTCCATTTTGATCAGCTGTGGATGGATCAGGATTTCTAACGATGAGAGCACAACATTTTCTCAGCAGTGCTTTGGTAATCACTTGCCCTGATGTGTGTGGCCTGCTTTGATAGTCTAGTGTTGGGCAGATATTTTGACAATATGGTCAGCCCATTCAAGCTGGCTGAGCCAGCACAGACCTATTTCCAGAGAAGGCTTGGGACAAGGAAGGCCATCTCATTGCTTCAATGTTCCTTGTAACCTTTCCCACCACCATATTGGAACATACTCCAACAAGCTTTCCTCTGGAGCGAAGCTAATCCACAGGATGTACCAGAAATGCCTCAACTACAGAACTAAGTGGACTCCAACCTCAGACATGTAGTTATGTTACGCAGATGATACTTGTGTATGTGATGGAGTGGAAGCTGTCACTAAAGGACACAAAGTGTTGGAGTAACTCCGTGGGTCAGGCAGCATCTCTGGAGAACATGGTTAGGTGAGTTTCGGGTCAGGACCCTTCATCAGACTCGAAGGGTCCTGACCCAAAATGTCACATCCTCATGACATGCTGATTTACTCCAGCACTTTGTGTCCTTTTGTGCAAACCAGCATCTGCAGTTCCGTGTTTCTATATCTAAGCCATCACTGCCCTGTTCAGTAAAACATACAACAGAATGGCACTGTCTTTAAACGCTACAAGTTACCAGTAACATCAATCTGCTCCTAGCACAACACTGTAACTCACCACTAAAGATCTTCCAAACCACTAAAGAGATTCTAAGAAGCATGGAGCACATTCCTTATCTTGGTGAAAAAAGGATATTCATCACAGCCACTTTACTACTAGTGCAACTTTTGGCTGTCTGAGCAGAAGGGCGACACAGTGGCACAGCTGGTAGATCTGCTACCTCACAGCTCCAGAGACCCAGGATCGATCCTGACCTTGATCGCTATCTGTGTAAAATTTGCACCTTCTCCCTGTGACTGCGTGCGTTTCTTCTGGCTGCTCCGGTTTCCTCCCGCACTCCAAAGACGTGTGGGTTTATAGGCTAGTTGGCCCCTGTAAATTTCCCCTCATGTGTAGGGAGTGGATGAGAAAGTGGGGTCACATAGAACCAGTGTGAATGGTAGATCGATGGTCAGTGTAGACTTGATGGGCCGAAGGGCTTGTTTCCATGCTGGATCTCTAATTAAACTAAACTGAATGAAAAAAAGTGTTTGAAGATCAAGACCTTGAACAAGAAACAAAGTCCATGGTCCACAGGACACCTGTGATTTCTTCCCTCTTACACATTCTCTACAATTAATCATTATATACTGGTGAGTCAGCAGTGTAGCATTCTTTGAACTTAAACCAAATAATCAGGACTGCATTTCTTCTCCTCACATTGTATGGCAAGAGATATGACATATGGACTTAGACTTAGACTTGTGTGGAGTTGGGAGAAGCTGATCACAACACCACAGATCACCCAGGAATTTCTATTTGGTATTTGATCAAGTGGACAAGTGTGTGTGCGCGTGTGAATGTAAGTGTGTGTGTGCGTGCGTGGGTGTGTGCATGTGCGTGCAAGTGTGTGCGTGTGCGCGTGTGTGCGCGTGTGTGTGTGCGTGTGTGCGTGTGTGTGTGTGTGTGCACATGTCAGTGCGTGCGTGTGTGTGTGTGCGTGTCAGTGCTTGCGTGTGTGTGCGTGCGTGTGTGTGTACGTACGTGTGTGTGGGTTGCACCTGCCCTTGAATGTATGTATTGATAGCGTCATGCATGCAATCATCTTTATATGAGTATCAATAGCTGGGCACCAGGGGCGGGTTTCCCATCATCTTGGTCCCTTTGAAGCTTTCAACCATCATCTTTGAAGCCTTGACCTTTTAAGTCCATGTGGTAGTTGGTGTGCCACAACCATTTGCTCCAATATGATTTACTGTTTTGATAAACAATTGTTAATAGACACAGCTAAACCCTGGTTTATTCTACTACTGATAAAAAGAGTTTTCACATATGCTTCCCCAGTGACATCTCAGACATTGACTTGCCAGCTTGTTTCCCAACAAACTTTTCCTTCACAGTCGGACCCAAAAGTCAAGGCAGAAATCAAATATAAAATTGTTGCATAAAATGCATGGAATTGAATATCATGTGTGTAATTCCAATGCTAAGCATTAGAAAATTTAAGCTGCAGACCTCAACTTAACCTGAAGTGGGCCCCATCTGACTTAAACTGTCTATATGCATGTGGTCAGGACATTTAAACTGAGCCCAAAATAGGGACATGAGGTTTTGTATTTATAAATGGGAGTTTGGAGGTCAGGACGCAGAACAGGTACATCAAGTGACCAGAGACCTGCAATGGTGTTTTGAGCATGCCTGTGAGTTTTGTGCAGCCAGCCATCTCTGCTCCTTCATGAATGACCTGAACCTATATTGTAGAATCACGAGGCAAGCTATTAACTGGTGAATTGTTGTATTCAGCTCCATCATTTAACCCGTTCGGAAAGCTGCTCATATCAGCCAACGCCATATGCTAACCAACATCCAAATTTGGGCTTACAAGATTCAAGCCACATAAGTGGACAGTCTTGATCTTCACACTCCCCTTTGACCTTCAATCGCACCATTATCTCGAGGGACTCATCATCAACTTGCTCTGAATGCTAATTGTGGTGGTTATTTCATGATGTTAGAGACATAGGAAGCTGATTAGGCATGATTGATAGAGTTGGTATATATTTCTCCATCCTTATAATCTAACTTTGTATTATTCTGAGCCAAAACTGAAAACCCTTTTAGAGTGGATCATATAAGAATGATTAATTTTCTTCCCTAAAGGAAATGCAGCCGTCATGTTTTTCATTTTTGACATTCCACAATCATATTTACTTTAGACTTTAGAGATATGATAGTCTTTAGAGATACTGTGTGGAAACAAGCCCTTTGGCCAACCAGCGATCACCCCGTACTCTAGCACTATCCTACACACTAGGGACAATTTACAATTTCTTTATTGAAGCCAATTAACCCACAAACCTGTACGTCTTTGGAGTGTAGGAGGAAGCCGGAGCACCCAGAGAAAACCCTGCAACATGTAAACTTTGTGTGCAGTTCAATTTTCAACATGGAGACACAAGAAACACTGGTATCTTGAACAAAGAAAACAAAGTGCGAGTGGAGATGAGGCAGCGTCTAAGGAAAGAATAAACAAATGTAATTAATGATTACCTAGAAATTGAATTCAACCTGTTTTGGTGAACGAAAAGGTGGTTGTGTTTGAACTAATGCCCAACAACAAAATTATTTGTAGGCCAAAGGAATTTTTTTGCTGCAAAGATTTTACTGCACAGATTCTGAGAATGGTGTCAGTGTTTAAAGGTACATTTTCAATGGCAGGACAGGTTAGGAGGGATATGGGCAGGTGGGACTCGTGCAGCTGGGACATGTTGGCCGGTGTGAGCAAATTGGGCCAAAGGGTCTGTTTCCCCGCTACATCTAGGTTTCAAGGTCAGTTTATTGTCACATGTACCAGTTAAGGTACAGTGACATTTGAGTTACCATATAGCCATACTATATGCAAAGCAACAAGACACACAACAACATAAACGTCCACCATTGATTCCACATTTCTCACTGTGACGGAAGGCAATAAAGTTCAATTTTCTTCCCCTTTGTTCTCCCGCGGTCAGGGAAGTCAAAACATCCGCAATCGAGGCGATCAAAGCCCCCACAGCCGACGATCGAAGCCCCCGTCGGGGTGATCGAAACTCCCGCGTCGGAGCGGTTGAAATTCTCTCCACTGCATGGAGCTCCCGAATCGACCTCTTCTTACCAGAGACCGCGGGCTTCACGATATTGAAGTCCACAGGTCCCGCGAGCTGGAGCTTTGATCCCCAGCAAAAGGATCGCAAGCTCCACGATGTTAATGTCCCGCAGACTCCTGTGGCTTGGAGTGCTGGGTTGGTCTCCAGGAAAGGCCGCCAACGCTACAATATTAGGCCGCAGTGGGGATGGAGATAGGATACGGGAAATAATCGGATCTCTGTCGAGGTAAGAGATTGAAAAAAGGTACTTTTAACACAGACTAAAAATAACAAAAAAGAAGAAAGAACAGACAGACTGTTGGCATGGCAGCCACTCTATGACTTTATGACTCTGGCAGTAACACAGCAGCAACACCCACTTTGACCACCATTAGAGGGCACAGCAGCTACAGTGGAACAGTTCCTGCAATCACAAAATGATATGCAAATTCTGGTCAATTGGGTACACACTGGAGGGGATTTCCTGTACAGCAGTGGAATTCGGAAACCCACAGGCCTTCCAGAAGGCATAACAAGCATGTGGTGGTTGCAGTAGTCTCCTTCCGGAGTGAGAATCGCTCCATAATGAAATAACTTTTTTGATCCCACAAGATCTGTCAGTTTCTGTTCACTGTTTACATCTGCAGCTTGGAAATCCTCACCGAAAATACATTTTATTCAGTCTGAATTCTTTACACAAGGTGTCACATATCAAGGATCTCGCTGATGTTGTAGCAAGCTATTAAAGTAATTGGAGCAGAAATTCATTCCCTTTTGTTTCTATTCAGTGCAGAAGTACCTGCACAACAGGATGTGAAGGGATTTCATGCATCAGCTGCTGGCACCTCAGCTAATTATTGATGTTCAGTCTTGGCATTAAGAATTTTATTGTGGAGATGTTTGCATACATTAGTTTGCACTGAGTAATTTTCTTCTGCCCATTCCTTATAAAAATCATCATGGAAGTACCAGGTCTAGTTATGAGTCAAGCAAGATCACACCTGAGAATCACGTCCAGTGTGATCTACTCCACACAAAAGTTGAAAGAATATCTATATGTCAGACAGCATGCAATACGATTTCCAGCTTGACGTTTGAAAAATGTAAAAAAAATTTTCCCATATCCTGTTTCTATTAAAAGACAACACTCAAACTGCTTTCGTTAACTCCACTGAGATCCTTGACATATCATTGCTTTCAATGCAAATGTCACACGTGTGCCTCACCTGCTACAAAGGTCAACATCACAGTTGCTCACAATTTCCTAATATTAGATAGACACAAAATGCTGGAGGAACTCAGCGGGTCAAGCAGCAGTTCTGAGGAAAATATTCGGATCATTTCAGATTGCTGATGATGAAATCTGCCACATTTCATGACTTGTAGCTCACTGGTGCTTCAGAGAGACTGTGGATAGGTGATGTTTCAGGTCAGGACCGACTTCATCTACTTTTATACTTGGCATACAGGATCTTGCAGGGTGGGCATTTAGACCTCTCCAGGCAGTCATAAATTGAAGCCAATCCTGACATATACTTTTCTGGCAAACCCCTGCTTAGAGCACCTGGTTGAAGACCTGGCAGGTCCATTGCACCAAGAACATATCTCATTTTACTAAAGTTCTCGACCAGCCTGTCCAAGTCCCTCTCTGAGCCCCTGAGAGCATATTCCTTCCATCCTCCAATTTTTGCAGCAACAATTGATTCAAGGGCAACACTCTGAGTTGCATGTAATGTGATGTGCCCCTTGAAGAGCTGACTGGATAGATGCCATCCGTCATGCTGATAACTGTGTGAAATTGCAGCACACCAGTGGGGAAGAATGTACTGAAAGCAACAATATCCGTTTCAGTGTGGCATCACACAGGGAGAGCCAACAATGTTCTCTGTGAAGACACGGAGACTGTGCATGCTTGAGCGAGAAACTAAGTGCTGGAGGAACTCAGTGGGCCAGGCGGCATCTGTGGAGGGAAATACCAAAAGAGATGGCAGATGCTGGAAGTGTCTATCCACGTCTGAAGACGAATCCTGACCCGAAACATTGTCCGTTCATTTCACTCCACAGATGCTGCCCAGCTTGCCGAGTTCCTTCAGTGCTTTGATTTTTTGCTCAGTGGTCTCTGCAAACCTTGCCACTGAGGTTCTCAATCTTCATGTGACCTCCACAAGAGTCAAAAGCGTGTTTTATTATTATACGTCCTGAAAAAGGACAATGAAATGCTTAATTGCAGCAGCAGTATAACAGGTTCGCAAACGCAGTACTCAATAGATAACATAACAAACAAACAAAAAAAGAACTTGTTGAAGTTAAAAAATAGCAAATATAGTGCAAAAGAAAACTGAGCCGCAAGTTCCTAGTGCAAGCCAGGCATCATTGTTCACAACCATCATTTGGATGGACCTAAAGACTGTGTTAACTCCAAAAGAGCAGCTTGGAGCAATTTCTACACAGCAATCTCTGGGCTATTCAAATATGTTTATGCAACACCAGTCAGGATCTGAGACGAGGCATGTGTTGCCGTCCAGTAGCACAAGCATTAAGCCAATGGTTCCCAACCTATCTGAATGAAAACTGTACTTGTTCTCATTTGGTGAAGGAAATTCCACCCCCACTAAAATAAATGTGTGGGACAGCTCCTTATAAGGATCTGTGGTCGCTCTCGGTAATTGCTTGCAGCCCTGTGGTTAGGGCTGCTTGCATGCCAAGTTATGTTTTTTTTATTTAGCGTGACTTTTCTGTGAACCTTCCAACTAAGTTACCTCAATACTATTAAAACCTCACACACCCTCTGTTCCCCATCCTTTTGAGATGATTTCATACTCAAGTCACGTCAAGTCGAGTTTATTGGCATACGCACAAGTACGATGTGGTCCAGGTACAATGGAAAACTTGCTTGCAGCAGCAAGGGAGGCATATTGACAGACAACACACAAAACCATTAATTATATGAATTGTACATAAATTACACAAAGACTTTTGGAAAGCTAAAATGGAAAAGACAATGCAAAAATCATGACATTCGTGCAAACCACAAATTTAAAAAAAATGTCCGTTGGTTCAGGTTTGTAGACTTCAGTTAACGAGGTTGTTGCAAGGGAACAGGTTCAAGGATCTGGCTAGTAGAACAGAAAAAAGACACACTCGTCCATTAAGTCACAAATCAGTTTTATTGACACGAGAGAGAAGAAAAGCAAGACTTGTCTCGGTGTGTGTGCGGGCCCGTCTTACAAGATAACAACATCTTAAGGTTGGATTTGTTGGCCAAATTCAGGGGACTGAAAATTCTATTGTGTTAAATAACAACATTTCATCTGAAAACTAATTCCTAACTGCTGGGATTTTGTGTTTTGACCAGACAGTTTGTAATTTTGCTTCAAAACATCTTAGTGCATCTGCTGGCCTCATACTCCTGGTCTTGTGGCTGCAGCTTCCAACGATGTGCATGGCAGATCTGGACAGCACTTCAGTGAAGTTTGTCGTCCATATGTGGCCTTTCCCTAAGCATCTCCCAGTCTGTGTGGTTCATTGGCTTTATGTTTACAACTTAACCCCCACTGCAGGTCTTTTTTTGGCTCATCTCTCTTCTAACCCCCCCCCCCCCCCCCCCCCATCTGATGGGGACCTCAGTTCCCAGATCCTTACACCGCATTAACTTAAATCAGCCCTATACAAGTGACCCAAAGGTTCACCTCAACACCTAATCATGTCCAACCCCATTCCTAAATTTAGCAAATGTCGAACTCCTCCTGATTGCTCCCCGACCTAAACAACGTACCTCGGTGACTGCCAATCACCACCCCCCCCCCCCCCCCGGACACTTATTATTATTTTTTTAATTCAAATCGTTTGCTATGTCGCTGTTCAAGGGAGATGCTAAATGCATTTCGTTGTCTCTGTACTGTACACTGACAATGACAATTAAATTGAATCTGAATCTGAATCTGAATCTAACCATCCCCCCACCCTCTGCCTCTCTCACCAGTGTGTCACTTCCTTCTCCCCAATGACACTTCAGAAACATCACTCAGCTGTTCTCCTCTGTTGACACCACTATTGGAAATACAGAAGAAAAGCCTTTGAATCCATTTAAGGCATATAGCCTCATTATTACCTATTAATGTCTGGAGATGTGTCTTAGGCTTTGGCAACAGAAGGACCCTGAGCAAAATCAGATAATTAGTTCATAAATTATAGGAAGAAAATTAGGCGATACGGCCTACTTCGCTTTTCGATCGTGGCTGATCGATGTTTTCCCCTCAATCCCATCATGCTGCCTTCTCCACATAACCTTTGACACCTTTACTAATCAAGAATCTGTCAATCGGCACTTTAAAAATACAAGATGACTTGGCCTCCAAAGCCATCTGTGGCAATGAATTCCACACATTCACCACACTCTAACTAAAGAAATTCCTTCTCATCTTTCTAAAGGTATGTCCTTTTATTCTAAGGCTGTGTCCTCTGGTCCTAGAGTCTCCTACCAGCGGAAATATCCTCTCCACATCCACTCTATTCAGGCCTTTCACTGTTGAGTAAGTTTCAATGCCTCAACCTTCTAAACTCCTGCAAGTGTAGGCCCAGTGCCGCCAAACGCTCATCATAAGTTAACCCGATCATCCCCGGGATCATTCTCGTAAACCTCCTCTGGACTGTCTCCAAGGTCAGCACACCCCTCCTCAGATATAGGGCCCAACACAGTTCACAATACTCCAAATGCGGTCTGACAAAGCCTCAGCATGACATTCCTGTTTTTTTATACTGTAGTCCTCTAGAAATAAATGCAAACATTGCATTTGCTTTCCTTACTACTGATTCGACTTGCAAATTAACCGTATGGGAATCCTGCACCAGCATTCCAAAGTCCCTTTGCACCTCTGATTTCTGCATCCTCTCCCTATTTAGAAAATAGTCTACGCCTTTATTCCCAAATTGCATGACTGCACACTTTGCTACAAAATATGCAGGGTCGACTGTGCCCCATGTGTTAAGTTGCCTTTTCACTGCAAATGATTTTCAGGGTCAAGATATTATTGTGACTGCCCCTTTATTTCTATTTGGTTTTCTTCCCACAGGAAATGTGTAATTGATCTCAACCTTCAAGCTTACATGCTGAGATGGAGACTCCAAACTGAATAACTGAACTCAAGGGCTATTGAATGTGAAATTGTGCGATGCCTGTTCTGAAATTCATACCACTTAGAATAAGTGAGGTGCTGGAACAAGAGAGGGATGTGTCCTGCTGAGTTGGTGGAATACTAAATACATAGGTTTTAAATCATAGTTGTTGGTCTCAGCAATAAATTGGTTGATGTACTGATTTTAACTTCCCTGGCATTTTAATATTTAAGATAAACAGATGATAAACACAAGCATGTCAGTGAGTTTACAGTATTTCTAACAACAGTCAAAACTTGTGCAATGAAAAAATAGGCTTATTGATCCCGTACATTGGAACAATGATCTATTCTACATTTTCCTTGACATTCATCCCCTTTGATCTCTCGTTTTCACACCTCACCCTTCCATATCTCTCGCTTCCATCCTCCCTGATTCTCAGTCTCATTCTCGGTCTCGACCTGAAACGTCACCCATTCCTTCTCTCCAGAGATGCAGCTTGTACCGCTGAGTTACTCCAGCATTTTTTGTCTATCTACGGTGTAAACCAGCATCTGCAGTTCCTTCCTACACTTTGACATCGTAGACGTTGCTAACCTCTCGTAGCTTACGTTAGTTCACATGCATTCCAATGGTTATATGTAAACAATCCAGCATTCAAACCCTATGAAAGGATAGAGTATAAGGACTGTACATAGTAAACAAGAGGAATTCCAGCCACTTCAACTGGCAGGGTTGCATGTATGGTTGTTGGGCAGCTGTGTTTACACAGTAAATTAAGCTGTAAATAAGATTAAACTGTATCGCATCACAGTGTGGAGCTTGGCACCGCGAGGTTCATTGGATAATTTTCATGTAAAGAGATTTGTTGGACTGCACATGCCTTCAAGCCTGAGACAAGTTTAGACCAGCCAGAAGCAGGTAATCATTGTGAGGGTTACAATAAGCTGGCTGAATAAGCAAGGCTTTATTTTCCCAAATGAAATCAATCCAAAAGAAAATTTGAAGTTTACAGTGTGAATGGAGTATAAACCTAACGAAGGTATGAAAAGCTGTGGGACTGATTCAGCTGTGGAGGTCATTATTATCTAAATGGTGGCCGATTGGGAAAGTGGGAGATGCAGCGAGACCTGGGTGTCATGGTACACCAGTCATTGAAGGTAGGCATGCAGGTGCAGCAGGCAGTAAAGAAAGCGAATGGTATGTTAGCTTTCATTGCAAAAGGATTTGAGTATAGGAGCAGGGAGGTTCTACTGCAGTTGTACAGGGTCTTGGTGAGACCACACCTGGAGTATTGCGTACAGTTTTGGTCTCCAAATCTGAGGAAGGACATTATTGCCATAGAGGGAGTGCAGAGACGGCTCACCAGACTGATTCCTGGGATGTCAGGACTGTCTTACGAAGAAAGTCTGGATAGACTTGGTTTATACTCTCTAGAATTTAGGAGATTGAGAGGGGATCTTATAGAAACTTACAAAATTCTTAAGGGGTTGGACAGGCTAGATGCAGGAAGATTGTTCCCGATGTTAGGGAAGTCCAGGACAAGGGGTCACAGCTTAAGGATAAGGGGAAATCCTTTAAAACCGAGATGAGAAGAACTTTTTTTCACACAGAGAGTGGTGAATCTCTGGAACTCTCTGCCACAGAGGGTAGTTGAGGCCAGTTCATTGGCTATATTTAAGAGGGAGTTAGATGTGGCCCTTGTGGCTAAGGGGATCAGGGGGTATGGAGAGAAGGCAGGAACGGGATACTGAGTTGGATGATCAGCCATGATCATATTGAATGGCGGTGCAGGCTCGAAGGGCCGAATGGCCTACTCCTGCACCTAATTTCTATGTTTCTATGTTTCTATGTTCCATGTTCCAAGCCACATATCAGTCAACTGCATTCACTCTAACTCACCTTGCTCTAACCTTACTCACTCTAACCTCCCCCCCCCCCCCCCCCCCCCCCCCCCGAACGTACAGCCCTCCGCTCACTCTGCAGCAACCCTGACTGGATAATCAAACCCGCTGACAAGGGAGGTGCCGCGGTAGTCTGACGTACTGACCTCTACCGGACTGAGGCCAGGCGACAACTCTCAGACACCTCCTCCTACTTATCCTTGGACCATGACCCCACAGATGAGCACTAGGCCTTAATCACAAGCACCATTACTAATTTCATCACTACCGGCACTCTGCCCTCTAAAACCTCCAACCTTATCGTTCCCCAGCCCCGCACGGCCCGATTTTATCTTCTCCCCAAAATCCACAAACAGAACTGTCCTGGCAGACCCATTGTTTCTGCTGTTCATGTCCAACTGAATTAATTTCCACATTCCTCGACTCCATTCTATCCACCCTGATCCCATCCCTCCCAGCCTATGTCCAAAACACCTCACACGCTCTTTGTCTCCTCAATGACTTCCATTTTCCAGGCCCCCACTCCATCATCTTTACTATTGATGTCCAGTTACTCTGCACCTCCATCCTCTACCAGGAGGATCTTAAAGCCCTCCGTTTCTTCCTCGACCGCAGAACCAGCCGATTTCCATCTACCAATACTCTCCTCCGCCTAGCAGAGCTGGTCCTTAACCTCAACAACTTCTCCTTCGACTCCTCCCACTTCCTCCAAATCCAAGGCGAAGCAATGGGCACTCGCATTAGCCCTAGCTATACCTGCCTCTTTGTAGGGTACGTTGAACAATCCGTGTTCCAGTCGTACACTGGCCCTATCCCCGAACTCTACCTCCACTACATTGACGACTGCATTGGTGCTACCTCCTGCACCCATGCAGAACTCACTGACTTCATCAACTTCACCACTAATTTCCATCCTGCACACAAATTCACTTGAACCATCTCCGACATCTCCCTACCGCTTCTAGATTTCTAGTTTCCATCACAGGAAACAGACTATTGACCGACATCTACTACAAACCTACTGACTGCCATAGCTATCTTGACTACACTTCTTTCCACCCTGCTTCCTGTAATGATTCTATCCCCTACCCCCAATTCCTCCATCTATGCAGCATCAGCGCCCAGGATGAGGTGTTTCATACCAGGGCATCGGAGATATCCTCATTCTTTTGGAAACGGGGCTTCCCCTCTTCCATTATTGATGAGGCTCTCACCAGGGTTTCCTCGATATCCTGCAGCTCCGTTCTTGCTCCCATTCCCCCCCCACTCATAACAAGGCCAGAGTCCCCCTTGTCCTCACCTTCCACCCCATCAGCCGTTGCATACAGCATATAATCCTCCAACATTTTCACCACCTCCAACAGGATCCCACTACTGGCCACATCTTCCCATCTCCACCTCTTTCTGCTTTCTGCAGAGACCATTCCCTCCACAACTCCCTGGTCAACTCGTCCCTTCCCACCCAAACTACCCCCGCCCCAGGTACTTTCCCCTGCAACCACAGGAGATGCAACAACTGTCCCTTTACTTCCCCCATCGACTCCATCTAAGGACCCAAACGGTCTTTCCAGGTGAGGCAGAGGTTCACTTGCACCTCCTCCAACCTCATTTATTGCATCCGCTGTTTCAGGTGTCTACATCGGCGAGATCAAGCGCAGGCTCGGCGATCGTTTTGCTGAACATCTCCTCTCAGTCTATCTTAACCTACCTGATCTCCCGGTGTCTCAGCACTTCAACTCCCCCTCCCATTCCCAACCTGACCTTTCTGCCTTGGGCCTCCTCCTTTGTCAGAGTGAGACCCAGTGCAAATTGGAGGAATAGCATCTCATATTTCATTTGAGCAGTTTACACCCCATGGTATGAACATTGACTTGTCTAACTTCAGATAGCCTTTCCCTCTCTATCCCCTCCCCCTTCTCAGATCACCCTCCAGTCTTAAACCCCTTTTTCACGGGCAACTTCACGCAAGAGTTAACCAGAGTTGAACATCGTGGGAACCTCTTGCGATAACCGTACGGCATTCGTGGACTACCGTGGACCACCGTGGCGCTAACGGCAGGTACTCGTGTAACTTGGTGACTCGGGAGAAAATTCAAACAAGCTTGAATTTCTCCAAGAGTGACTTGTACACTTGTGGTTGAACATTGCAACGTTATATGCACGTAGTGGCCAGTGCGATAGCCGTACTGAGTCTTGCGTGGGAACTCCTGCGAACGGTGAACCCGGAAGCTGGACAGAGGGGACAGAAGGTGATTAAAAATTGTCTTCTGTGGGATTGAATTTAAAAAATAAAGATTTGCATCCGCATATGGACATCAACTTATTCATGAGTTATGTTAATGAGATTCAAGAAAATAACTATCTATCTATCTATTAATATATAAAACTCAAACCCATCCGTCCGCCTGCAGTACGGATCCCTTCCTGCCTTTTGATTCGTTGATGGCTGCTCCTTCCTATCAGCTTCCAACACACTTCGAAACAAAGTTGCAAGACAGGAACACTGAACTTTTCACTGCTGCAGCAGGCAGGGGAGGTGCAATTGAGGGAGGCAGGGGAGTGCTGGAAACTTACATTTGGCAACGGCTTCAGTTCCTTTGGAGGAGACGGGTGCATGGTGGAATATTGGGTTGGGGGAATCACACCATTGGGGGAGCAGACCCAACGGGTCTGCACTTGGTCTAGTTAATATATAAAACTCAAATCCATCCGTCCGCCTGCAGTACGGATCCCTTCCTGCCTTTTGATTCGTTGACGGCTGCTCCTTCCTATCAGCTTCCAACACACTTCGAAACAAAGTTGCAAGACAGGAACACTGAACTTTTCACTGCTGCAGCAGGCAGGGGAGGTGCAATTGAGGGAGGCAGGGGAGTGCTGGAAACTTACATTTGGCAACGGCTTCAGTTCCATTGGAGGAGACGGGTGCATGGTGGAATATTGGGTTGGGGGAATCACACCATTGGGGGAGCAGACCCAACGGGTCTGCACTTGGTCTAGTAATCTTTAAAAGGGACTTTACTGAAAGGTCCCGCATTTTTATGGTCCGTGAGAAATTTTTCACATGTACTTCTTTGAGAGATACAGCTCGGAGTCCTCGCCGACCTGCGATCGATGCCTTTCCGAAGCAGGGTCCAGAACGCTACCAATCAATGTTCTCCAGAGACCCGTGTAAAGGAGTGAACTGCACATGCTGGTTTAAAACGAAGACAGACACAAAAAGCTGGAGTAACTCAGGGAGTCAAGCAGCATCTCTGGAGAAAAATAGGTGATGTTTCGGGACGAGACACATCTTCAGACTCAATTCCGATTAGGATGTCTGAAGAAGGGTTCCGATTCGAATCGCCACCTATTCTTTTTCTCCAGAGATGCTGCCTGACCCGCTGACTTACTCCAGCTTTTTATGTTTTTCTTCCCAGATCTAACTTACCTGCTGAGTTACACCAACATTTTGTGTCCTTTTGTGCGTATTAACCAGCATCTGCAGTTCCTTTAGACATTACCTAACTTCAGATTTTAGAGAAATAGCGCGGAAACAGGCCCTTCGGCCCACTGAGTCCGCGCCGACCACCTATTCTTATACACTCCAGGGACAATTTTACAATGTTACCGAAGCCGATTAACTTACAAACCTGTAATCTCTGGAGTGTGAGAGGAAACCGGTGCACCCATGGTCAGGATCGAACCCCGGTCTCTGGGGCTGTGAGGCAGCAACTCTACCACTGTGCCGCATGTAGTCAGATTTAATAAATTGCTGGTGTTGCTTCCAAAGACAGAGGCACTTATAATATTAGATCAGAATTGCATCTTTCTGCTAATAGAGTCAATTATTAGTCAATTAATAATAGAATCAATTATTGTTGGTGACATTTCACCTACAAATATCAGACTATTTTCGCAGAGGTAAGGGCCAATTAGGCATAGCAAAAGGTATGTTTAAGCACGTTTAAACATTTTTTTCCGACTATTTTGTCAAATGCAAATACAGGGAGAATGATCAAAGTGCTCACATGGCTCACTCTGTTAGAAGCGTTCTGAGTTTAAATGTTCCGTGTATTCCTTCTTAAAGTATAATTTTTTGTGTGGCCAGTGGTGCGATTGAGAACAGCTGGGGAAGGGCGGAGGGGGCGTCACAAATAACAGCGTTTCCCTGGCCATATTATGGCCCATTCCCCAACCGTTACATTAATCAAGCTCTGTCTAACTCCGCCTTCACACCATCCCCCTGTGACATGGGTTATCCATCGCTGGGCGGGCTGTGGGCCGAATGGCCTGCCAACGGGAGTCAGAGACTTGACACTGAGATCCATTGTGCAGGAAGGAACTGCGGATGCTGGTTTTTACCGAAGATAGACACAAACGCCACCTGTTCATTTTCTCCAGAGATGTTGCCTGACCCATTGAGTTACTCCAACATTTTGTGTCTGTGTTCACTATGAACATTGAATTATTGAATTTTAGGTAACTTACACTCTCTCTCTCTCCCCCGCCCACCCCCTCCTCCCCCCCCTCCCCCCCCCTCCCCCATGCAGTAAATGTTGGTTAACCAGTCCAAGGTTTGCAACAATGGTTCCCTCTTGGGATCACACTATCCCTAGCCAACAATTGGCATATCAGGGAACCAAATATAGACATAAAGTGCTGGAGTGACTCAGTGGGTCAGGCAGCATCTCTGGAGGAAAGGGTTAGGTGACATTTCGGGTCGGGACCCCTCTTCAAAATACCCTGCTGAGGTCATCTGTTGGTGGCCCTGATTTGTCCCGGTCTTTTCTTGCTTCCAGTTCCCCCCTACAATCATCCCGAAGAAGGGTCCCGACCAAAAATGGAATCTATTCCTTTTCTCCAGAGATGCTGCTTGGCCCGCTGAGTAACTCCAGCATTTTTTGTCTAACTTGCTGATTCAGACAGTTTTTGATTATCAAGGATTCTGCGCTGACTTTAAACTTGGGCGCAACTAACATCGTCTTACTACCGTGGGAACTCTTTAACTCAGCGGGCAGGCAGCAGTTGATTGTTGCTCCCTTCAGTTTCCCAGGGGATCGGGACGGGACTGGAGTTGGGAGGGAAAGGTGGGGGAGTCGAGGGAGAGGAGGGGGAGACAGATGGGGGTGTCTTCATTTACTGGCGGCGGGTGTCTGTCACTGAAACAGGCAGGTGAGATTTCACATCCACCTTGTGTGTGCTTCTCTCTCTCTCCCTCCCTCCCTCTCACACAGGCTGAGAGACTCTGCCTCTGTGAGTGTACATCTCTTTCTCCCCCTCTCCCACACACAGTAAGACCGAGGTACTGTGCTCAGTCCATCTGTGTCTCCCACATACACAGTAAAACTCTGCTTTGTGTGTGTATATACATCTCCCCTCATTTCTCTCTCTCTCCCCCCCCCCCCCTCTCTTTCTCCCCCCCCCCCCCCTCTCTTTCTCCCCCCCCACAAAATAAGACCGATGTATTCTGCTTAGTCTCTCTTCGCTCCCCCACCCACAAATAGACCAAGGGCATGTGCGTTCTTTCTCTTCCGCCAGTCACCCCGAAGTACATCACACTGCCTCTGTGCCTCTCTCTCTGTCTCTCTCCCCCTCTCTCCTAAGTAATGTGGCATCTTCCTGCAGTAAAGTCACGGCATTAGTACAGGCATGTCTCCAAATGAGCCAATTCAACCAAGGGAGGATATTTATAGTGTGTGAAAAAAAAATTGACATCATTTGTGCCACGTGATGATTTAATTACACTTGACAGTTCACAATGTTCATTCAAGATTTAACAGGAAAGCTCGGGAGACGGACAAGTCACTCGCACAAATACCAGAAATGCCGAGTACCGTGGGAACTCTTTGTCTACCCCCCGTTATATCGTGTGATATCGTGCTAGACCACGACCACTTCACTCTGGTCACATCTTGCGTCGTCGCCCCGTGAGAAAGGCCTATAACTGTCTCTGACTACATTCTATATTTATCCCTCCCCCTCCTCTGACATCAGTCTGAAGAAGGGTCTCGACCTGAAACATCACCCATTCCTTCTCTCCAGAGATGCTGCCTGACAAGTTGAGTTGCTCCAGCAATTTGTGTCTACCTTCAATTCAAACCAGCATCTGCAGTTCTTTCCTATTGATTTTCTTCATCTGCATCCAGTTGGTGTTTAATCTAGCATTCTTCCTTTGAGCAGCATCGTGGTGCAGTGGTAGAGTTGCTGCCTTACAGCACCAAAGACCCGGGTTCGATCCTGACCACGGGTGCTTGTCTGTACGGAGTTTGTACGTTCTCACCGTGACCTGCGTGGGTTTTCTCCGGGAGCTCCGCCTTCCTCCCACACTCCAATGATTTACAGGTTTGTAGGTTATTTGGCCTAGTAAAATTGTAAATTGTCCTCAGTGTGTGTAGGATAGTGTTAGTGTGTGGGGATCGCTGGTTGGTGCAGACTCAGTAGGTCGAAGGGCCTGTTTACGTGCTGTATCCCTAAACTAAACTAAACTAAGCTGAAGGACTACTATCGTGTGTGCTTGAGACAATGTTATGCATTCCCAGGTGGCACAGTGGACACATGCCTAGTTCATTTTGTCTACCTGATGCATTAAAAAAACACAACCGTGTACTTTGCTACACTCAGAGGAGATCCATGTGCCCATTATAATACATCCAAAGCAAGTGTATTTATGGTACAAAGAAACAGGCATATCGAAATGTCAAATAATTGCCGTAAATATGAAGAATTATTGGAAATTTACAGCACTGAAGGAGACCAGAAAAAAAGAACTGTTAAGCCTTGTGTATAAAGGAACTGCAGATGCTGGTTTAAACCAAAGATAGACATAAAAGGCTGGAGTAACTCTGCAGGTCAGACAGTATCTCTGGAGAAAAGGAATAGGTGACATTTCAGGTCAAGACCCTTCTTCAGACTCTTCAGAGATGCTGTCTGACCCATTGAGTTATTCCAGCCTTTTGTGTCGATAACTGTTAAGTCATCTCTGCTTGTAGACCTTAGGTTTATGGTACTAACTTCAGGTGTTCATGCTGCTGCTTTCTAAATGTAACAAAGGTTTCTCCCTCTATAACTCAGAGTGAGAGTGAGTTCTAAACACTCACCTCCCAATGGATGAAAAACCTTTACCTCCAGTTCAACTCTAATACCTCTACTTTTAATAACATTAAAACATGAAAGGCCAGTTAAGAAGCAATTATATAATTGTTTGATGTGATAAGATTATCTTTTTCCATTGACAGCTTGTAGCATACACATACAAATGTTCATCCCACCAAAGGATGACTCTCCAGTTTGTTGTGAATTGCTAAATCATCTTTCCAGGAACATTTAACATTGCTAGCTGGTCATCGGCCATTGCTGGGGACATGGGTCTCAGTTCAAAACGTCGCCTATTCCTTTTCTCCAGAGATGCTGCCTGACCTGTTAAGTTACTTCAACACTTTGTGTCCTTTGGTGCCCCAATGTCTTAAGAGCACCACAGATACCAACAACAATGTCTGTGATTTTAATGGCATAACTGTAGACTCTATTAATATGAATGAGCAAAGGTAAAGAATGCAGCCAAATCATTCGATTAATCAATTCAGGAGAAACAATCCTTTAAGATGTTTTAAAAATAATTAAATAATATAGCACCAAGACTGATATATTTTACACTGACAGCTTGATTGTCTCACAAAGGTGTAGGAAGGCTGGTTTATACCGAAGATAGACACAAACTGCTGGAGTAACTCAGCAGGTCAAGCAGCATCTCTGGAGAAAAAGGACGGGTGATGTTTTGAGTCAGGACCATTCTTCAGACTGTTTTTTATAAAAGATCTAGAGAGTGTAGAAGGCCTTCCAGGGAAGTCCAAGAGAGGGAGGACCAGTGGAGACAGGAGAAGAGGTCATCACTGTGCGGTGAGGACTCCTTCCCATATTAAGAGGCACGGAGTCAGAGTCTGGAGATCTGAAATGTTGCCTGTCCTTTTTCGCCAGAGATGCTGCATGACCTGTTGAGTTGCTCCAGTACATTGTATCTGTCTGACAAAGGCGACAGACAATTGTTCAGACTAACAGATGCTGTACCCTGTCAGATCCATTCAGTAATGTACAGGAACCTTTACAATTCATTATTAAGAAAGTGGTCTTCTGCTTGTCAATTTTTATCAGCTGGGTTAATACAGAAAATACTGGATACACTCATCAGGTCAGATAGTATCTGTGGAGAGAGAAATCATATTAACATTTCTGATTAGTAACCTTTCATTAATACTAGGGAAAGTTTTACCTTTCCAATCTCTTCATAGATCAGTTGAAAGGTCATCAATCTGAAACATTAACATATTTCTCTCTTCACAGTTGCTATCTGACGTCGATTACTTCCAGCACCTTGCAGTTAGTTCCAAATCAGTTTTAGCACTTTCACCTCCAAATTAGAAAGTTATGAATTCAAGGGATTTGGTTCTCTCTTTGCAGTCCCGAGGGAGAGTAGGTAGCTCACTGGTGCAGTTGGTCGAGCAGCTGCCTGACTGCTCCAGAAATCCAGGTTCAATCCTGATCTCAGGTACTGTCTGTACAGATTTTGCACGTTCTCCCTGAATGTGATCCGTGGTGTTTTCCCCAGGTGCTCTGTTTTACTCACATATCCCAAAGACATGTGGTTGCTAGGTTAAGTGACCACTGTAAATTACCTCTCATGTGCAATTGAGTAGTTGAACCTGCTGGGGAGTTGATGAAAACATGGGGAGAATGGAGCGAGATTAATGTCAATGATTCCCTCAAGGTTAACCTAGATTCAATGGGCTGAAGGACCTGGTTCCTTCTGTGCAAGACCGATTACAAGTCTATCAGGAAGGTGTGAAACTATCTTGGCGTGCCCATGTAAACCAACCGATGCGTTAAGGTAGGTTGCAGTCAGTGAAGTATTATTCTAGTGATATTGGCCAGGGATGATAATATTACTTTGTCAATATTTATCTTCCCTGTCCAGCCTTACTGAAAAAAGTATTTGACAGCATCCGAGCTACTTTGGGGCAGATTGAGAAAGTTTAGGTAGACAAAAATGCTGGAGAAACTCAGCGGGTGAGGCAGCATCAATGGAGCGAAGGAATAGGTGATGTTTCGGTTCGAGACCCTTCTTCAGACTGATGTGAGGGTGGGGGGGGGGGGGGGGGAAGAGGGGGGGGGGGAGAAAGCAAGGAAGAAGAAAGGAAGAGGCGGAGACCGTGGAGGGAGAAAGCAAGGACTACCTGATATTGGAGAAGTCAATGTTCATACCGCTGGGGTGTAAACTACCCAACTACCCAACGACTGCTTAGGTCCTTGGATGGAGTCAAGGGCAGAGGTAAAGCGACAAGTGTAGCATTTCCTGCGGTTGCAAGGGAAAGTACAAGTTGAGGGGATGGTTTGGATGGGAAGGGATGAATTGACCAGGGAGTTATGGAGGGAGTGGTCTCTGCGGAAAGCCAAAAGGGGAGGAGATGGGAAGATGTGGCCAATGTTGGGATCCCATTGGAGGTGGCAAAAATGTCGGAGGATTATCTGTTGTATGTGACGGCTGGTAGTGTGGAAGGTTAGGACAAGGGGGACTCTGCCCTTGTTACGAGTGGGGGGATGGGGAGTGAGAGCGGAGCTGCGGGATTTAGAGCCTCATCTATAGTCGAAGAGGGGAAACCCCGTTCCCTAAAGAATTAGTTCATTTCCGATGCCCTGGTTTGGAACACCTCATCCAGATGCGGTGTAGATGGTGGAATTGGGAGTAGGGGAGAGAGTCCTTACAGGAAGCACGGTGGGAAAAAGTGTAGTCCAGATAGCCATGGGAATCAGTGGGTTTGTAGTAGATGTCAGTCAGTATTCTGTTACCTGCGATGGAGATGGTGAGGTCTAGAAACGGTCGGGAGATGTTGGAAATTGTCCAGGTGAATTTGAGTGCTGGATGGAAGTTAGTGGGAACGTTTAGTGTGAGTCTTTTCTTCCTACCTCTCTTTCTTTTTTGGATGCAATACAGATCAAAGGGCCTTGTTGTACGATTCTCTGATTTAGTTTTTCTTGGTTGAAGATGAACTTGAAAAAGAAAGAAAATAAAAAAGTTTCAGTTGGTTGAGAATTGTATATTTTCTTGCAGGCTCTCTCAAAGCATTTCACAAACAATGTGATATGCAGTCATTATTGCTTTGTAAATGTAGTTAATATTCCTCTTTACATACACCATGGACATGCAGACATTAGCAAATGATGATACTGGTGGGGTGAGTGCTATCCTTGAATCCCGCACAAAGAACACATTTAAAATATTTCAATAGAGAGGTTAATCCATGAACTTCACACAGATTTGTTGAAGCGTCCATGTTAAATTTCACTCCCACTCAGTTGCCAGATGGAAAATGTTTAAAAACTGAAGTGAACAATTGTAATGTTCAGACACACCCCGATTTACGGAATTGGCGACCTATGTAAACTCACTTTTACGTAAACAATTCACAACACTGTACCATCACTCAAGTTTGCATCGGAAACAAGCCGGCAATGGCGGCGCTGCTGACCCAGAAGGCCACGTGCAGCGGAAAGTGCCCCATGTAGCCGGGCACCTGAGTGGTGGCCGCAAAGTTGTCCAGGAAGCATCTTGGAGCACATGGAGAGGTGACATTTCAGATCGAGACCCTTCTTCAGACTCAGTGAGTTATTTCGGGCAGGTGATAGGGATGGTGACTCCAACTTACACAAAATCTGACTGACGAAAGAGTTCACGGAACATTACCCTTATTTAAGTTGGGGGAGTGCCTGTAATTGCCTACCTGGAAACTGACAGAAAATTGATGCAAAACTGGTTTTATCCCCGAGGGAACTTATCATGTATTGAAGTTTCACCCAGTTCCATGAATATTAAATGGGTTGAATTAAGCAAATGTTGCCCTCTAGGTTACTGATGAGAAGTAAAGGTGGTGTTCATAGCTCACAGTTCTGCCTTGAAAAGCAGCTGGAGATAATGAGCAAATTTATCTTACAAATACGACAAATTGTGCAAAGAAGACATAATATTAGCCTGAAGAAGGGTCTCGACCCGAAACGTCACTCATTCCTTCTCTCCAGAGATGCTGCCTGTCCCGCTGAGTTACTCCACCATTTTGTCTCTATCTTCGGTTTAAACCCAGCACCAGCAGTTCCTTCCTACACAATAATATGTGTTGTCCCAGAGTCGGGGGACGGGAGTGGAGAGAACAATTGTGATTTGCATTGATCCAGTTAGTGCGGCAGAAATACACCCCCTCTTTTTATAATGTGAAGATAGAAGCAACCATGGATGTTTTTCAAATACAAACTGTAACCATATTCGTGCAAAATTCCTCTGAGTTATTTTAACGAACTACTCATTTAACAAGATTAAATATTATCCAAATTATAGCATGAGATGGTGATTTTTTATGGAATAAAATAGTTGTGAAGCATGATATTAGGTTGAGTTGCACAAGAAATCAATGAGTTTTCAACTTAAATACGGCCGTGTTTTTCCGTAACAAGAGTTCCAGAAAACATTTTGAACTTATGACTGATTGCACTATGTAGATTTAATTCATGATCAGGTTGAATTACCGCCTAATCAGCCAACACGAGGGAAATGGTATAATCTATGGCTGCTTTAAACAACAGTGTCATTTTCTCCAGCTGGTGTTTGTAACTGGCTGTAATTTTTTTCCAGGCTGTCATCCTGGTCACAATGAATAAAAATAAACATCCCTCATCAGAAGTGTATCAACCTTGATCTTTCAAATATATGTTTCTGCTATATTTCATGTGTATATATTCAAGGATAACAAATGCACAGAGGATTTTATGGCACCACTTGTTTATGATTGTGGCTGAGATCACCTCCCTTTTAGCTTTCCCATTTCATTACTGGCTAGGTCTCATATTTATCACTTTCCTCCTTTCAGGAAAAGCTACAAGTAGTCTCCATGTTAGTCTTTTTGACGTTTACCCACTGAGTGTGCCTGAGATAAAATAGTTCAAACTTTGAGAAATATAATAACAGAAATAGTATATTTGAGCCTATTCTGTCATCAAAGCTGATGAGACATTAATCCACATTACCAATCTGTTCACCTATATACCATAATACATTTTGGTAACAAAAAACGACCAGTCTCAGATTTAACGTTTACCATCATTCCAGAGTCAATTACCAGTTGGGGAAGAGTTTCAAATTTAGACCACTGTTTATATTTGAGGTAACTTATAACGTCAGTCCTGAATTATTTTGAATTTGTCCCATATATCGAGCTAGGCTCACTTGTGTTGGCCATGTGTTCATAGTAACATTGCTTTTTGATCGTATTGTGGCTCTTATCTTCACTGTGAGGCCGAATTTGCCAAACATTAGATTCCATGGCATTGTCTGAAAGTGACTTCGCTGGTTGATAGGGTGAAGAATAAGGTTTTTGGCATGTTGGCATTCATCATCAGTCAGGGAATGGGATCTTGACGTTAGAATGTTGCACTGCAGTTGTACAAGGCGTTAGTGAAGCCAAAGTTGAAGTACTGTGTTTGGTTTTGTTCATCCTACTTTAGGAAAGATGTAATCGAGCTGGGAAGTGTGGAGCGAAGATTTATGGGGATGTGCCAGCCTCGGTATTGGTGAGCTATCAGGAAAGGTTGCGCAGGCTAGGACTCTATTACTGGGAGTGCAAAAGACAAAGCAGTGATCTTCTAGGCGTGTATACTATGAAGGTCATAGATGGGGGTGTGGGCTAAACAAGGGCAAACGGAACAAGCTTAGATGGGGCATCTCAGTCAGCAGGGATGAGCTCAGCCAAAGGAACTGTTTCTATGCTGCGTGACTTTATGACTCTCATTGTACTGAATGTTGGAGTCGAGGTTTGAGTCTGATAAATCACTGCTGCACATCCTCGAAGATGCATAACCGTCACAAGTCTGTCACTGTATCATCGAGGTGTGGATTAACTCAGGTTTTCATAGAAACATAGAAACATAGAAATTAGGTGGAGGAGTAGGCCATTTGGCCCTTCGAGCCTGCACCGCCATTCAATATGATCATGGCTGATCATCCAACTCAGTATCCCGTACCTGCCTTCTCTCCATACCCTCTGTTCCCCTTAGCCACAAGGGCCACATCTAACTCCCTCTTAAATATAGCCAATGAACTGGCCTCGACTACCCTCTGTGGCAGAGAGTTCCAGAGATTCACCACTCTCTGTGTGAAAAAAGTTCTTCTCATCTCGGTTTTAAAGGATGTCCCCCTTATCCTTAAGCTGTGACCCCTTGTCCTGGACTTCCCCAACATTGGGAGCAATCTTCCTGCATCTAGCCTGTCCAACCCCTTAAGAATTTTGTAAGTCTGTATAAGATCCCCTCTCAATCTCCTAAATTCTAGAGAGTATAAACCAAGTCTATCTAATCTTTCTTCATAAGACAGTCCTGACATCCCAGGAATCAGTCTGGTGAACCTTCTCTGCACTCCCTCTATGGCAATAATGTCCTTCCTCAGATTTGGAGACCAAAACTGTACGCAATACTCCAGGTGTGGTCTCACCAAGACCCTGTACAACTGCAGTAGAACCTCCCTGCTCCTATACTCAAATCCTTTTGCTATGAAAGCTAACATACCATTCGCTTTCTTCACTGCCTGCTGCACCTGCATACCTACTTTCAATGACTGGTGTACCATGACACCCAGGTCTCACTGCATCTCCCCTTTTCCTAATCGGCCACCATTTAGATAAAAGTCTGCTTTCCTGTTTTTGCCACCAAAATGGATAACCTCACATTTATCCACATTATACTGCATCTGCCAAACATTTGCCCACTCACCCAGCCTATCCAAGTCACCTTGCAGTCTCCTAGCATCCTCCTCACAGCTAACACTGCCCCCCAGCTTAGTGTCATCCGCAAATGGTCAAATGGTCATAGTATTTTATTGTCACCATTATTCCATTAACTTTTTAATTATTCCTGATACAACTTTCTGACATCTTAATGATCATGGATCTTCAAATCATATTGGACCTATACTACTTTGCAATTTTCATCATTTAGGAAATACTCCATTCTATCCTTAATCGATGTAATGTAAACTGAAGCCTTAGGATATCACAATTAATTCCATTAAAATGTATTTGTCATATTTTTACCCATTTGCACTGTCTAATAATTTCTTTATCATTTAATATTTACTTCTATTCTTCTTTCATTGTGACATTGGCTTATTTGGATATCTGGCTTTCTATCACCATCGTAATTATGAGTATATACAGAGATTAATTGTGATTCTGACACAAAACCTTTCAAGTCAGTTTCTGTTCATTTGAGGACCTGCTCATTCTCCTCACTCTCTGACACCCACCACTTAACCAGCTTCCTAACAGGTTATTAAACTGCCTTCAATTCCATGAGCTTTAACTTTGGCTGGCGTTCTCTAGTTAGAGTGTTCATCAATGGTCGTGGTTCATATAAATAACATCTGTTGATATTTCTTTGTACATTTCTTTCTTAGCATCTTCAGGTTCAATCAGGTTCATCAGACTTGACTTACCATTCATAAATCCACATTGAATGTCTCACCAATTAAAAACTTCCAAAGTATTTAGCCATATTCTGCTTAGCTATTGTCTTAGCTTTTTATGTGTTAACTGGAGGAGATCGAATATCTAATTTCAATGAATTGATAAGTGAGTTGACCAAGGTGGATTTCATCAAATATCAGCAGATAGTAAATAAAGGATGCTGAGCAATTGGATGCTTTCAAAGAAATAGTTCAGCTATAAATAGACCTGTCCAAAAATAGACCTGTTTTCTCTCTTCTGTATGTGTGTCCTCGACAGAACAAGGAAGCACATTGAATACTGGACGACCTTAGATAACTCAAATGGTAACGAGCCATATGGGTCAAACATGAGCAAATGAGTAGCTTTACATAGAAACAGACATAGAAACATAGGAAATAGGTGCAGGAGGAGGCCGTTCGGCCTTTCGAGCCAGCACCGCCATTCATTGCGATCATGGCTAATCATCCCCTATCAATAACCCGTGCCTGCCTTCACCCCATATCCCTTGACTCCACTAGCCCCTAGAGCTCTATCTAACTCTCTTAAATCCATCCAGTGATTTGGCCTCCACTGCCCTCTGTGGTAGGGAATTCCATAAATTCACAACTCTCTGGGTGAAAAGGTTTTTTCTCACATCAGTCTTAAATGACCTCCCGTTTATTCTAAGACTGTGGCCCCTGGTTCTGAACTCACCCAACATTGGGAAAATTTTTCCTGCATCTAGCTTGTCCAGTCCTTTGATAATTTTATATGTTTCTATAAGATACCCCCTCATCCTACTAAACTCCAGTGAATACAAGCCTAGTCTTTTCAATCTTTCCTCATATGACAGTCCCGCCACCCCAGGGATCAATCTCGTGAACCTACGCTGCACTGCTTTAATCACAAGGATGTCCTTCCTCAACGATGTCCTTTGGTGGGGCATCTTGGACGAGTTGGGTGAAAGAGCCTGTTTCCGAGCTGTATGACTCCATGGCTCGATGACCCCAACTCAAGATCAAAGTTAAACAAGTAAAGAGTCTGAAGAAGGGTCTCGATCCGAAACGTCACCTATTCCTTTTCTCCAGAGATGCTGTCTGGCCCGCTAAGTTACTCCAGCTTTTTGTGTCTATCTTCGGTTTAAACCAACATCTGCAGTTCCTTCCTACACAATAAAAGTAGGCTTCTAATAAATGACATAATCATATTTCAGTAGCAAACCAAACTGAAACAGAACACGAATGGTAAGGAAGTGTGTGGGAATATATTAGACAATGCAAAATAAATCTAAACGTTCTTCATAAATATATAGGTAGGTAAAGTAAGAGGTAATTAATTAGGAATCAATTGATATTCTTGTGAAGGCAATGGATGTGGCTGAGGTAGCAAATGATTCTTCTTTCTTCTTAAATAGTCCAAGGATTTTCCACCATGTA
>NC_073405.1:25060358-25170358 GCF_028641065.1 Leucoraja erinaceus | reverse complement strand
TACCCCACTTTTGCATCCACGCGGGACAATTTACAGAGGCCATTTAACTGGCAAACACACATCTTTGGGATGTGGGCGAAAACTAGAGCACCTGGAGGGAACCCATGGGGCCACAGGGAGAACATGCAAACTCCACACAGACTGCACCCGAAGTCAAGATCGAACCCGAGTCTCTAGCACTGTGAGGCAGCAGCTCTACCAGCTGTGACAACCTTGAGCGCCTTTGGATGATGTGAAAGATGGTTTATAAACGAAAATCTTTACAAAAACATTGATGTTATTAAAATAACAAATAATCATTAAACTAATTTAATCTTCCATAAAATGTTTTTTTTTTAAACATAATTAAATGAAAGAATCAGATGAATATAGTCAAATCAATGATCTTGTAAAATAGTTTGCTAACTCGTACTCTATGTGGTCGATGGAAAAGTGTGCACCATCTTCTTCACTCTCTTAAAGCAACACAAGAATGTCCTGGCCCGGTACCTTACCCAGCAACCGCAGGAGATGCAACACCTGGCCCTATACCTTCTCCCTCAACTCTGTTCAGGGACCCCAACAATCCTTTCATCTTTAGACAGAGGTTCACTTGCACCTCCTCCAATCTCATCTACTGTATCCATTGTTCAAGATGTGGACTTTTATACATCGGCAAGACCAAATGTAGACTGGGCGATCGTTTTGCTGAACACCTTCGCTCAGTCCGCCTGAACCTACCCGATCTCCCGGTTGCCAAACACTTTAATTCGCTTTCCCAGTCCCACACTGACCTTTCTGTCCTAGGCCTCCTCCATTGTCAGAGTGATGCTAAAAGCAAATTGGAGGAACAGCATCTCATATTTTGCCTGGGTAGTTTACAACCCAGTGGTATGAATATTGATTTATCTAACCAAGTATCCACTGCCTTCCCTCTCTCTCTATCCCTACTCCACCAAAAGTTGCACCAGCTTCTCTTTTTCACCCAACAAACAGCTAACAGTGGCCTGTTTCCTTTATCATCATTACTTGTTTGCATATCTTTCATTCACTGTTCTATATCTCTCCACGTCATCGTCTATATTACTTGTTTCTCTTTCCGGTGACTTTCAGTCTGAAGAAGGGTCTCGACCCGAAACATCACCCATTCCTTCTCTCCAAAGATGCTGCCTGTCCTGCTGAGTTACTCCAGCTTTTTGAACACGGAGGGGAGGCTGGCTGGACTATGGTGCCATCCTCACCTTGGTGCCATTTATGTTATGTTGTGTCGTGGACTTTCTGTGTTTGTGCTTTTTAAAAAATCAATTTCAATTTTATTTTTAATATGTTTTATTATTTATTTATTATTATTAATTTTTTTTTATGATACTGCCTGTAAGGGAAATTCATTTCGTTGTCTCAAATTGAGACAATGACAATAAATTTGAATACAATACAATACAACCTTTTTGGGGACCTGATAGAGGTCTTTAAAATGATGAGAGGGATAGACAGAGTTGATGTGGACAAGCTTTTCCCTTTGAGAATAGGGAAGATTCAAACAAGAGGACATGACTTCAGAATTAAGGGACAGAAGTTTAGGGGTAATATGAGGGGGAACTTCTTTACGCAGAGAGTGGTAGCGGTGTGGAATGAGCTCCCAGTGGAAGTGGTGGAGGCAGGTTCATTGGTGTCATTTAAAAATAAATTGGATAGGCATATGGATGAGAAGGGAATGGAGGATTATGGTATGAGTGCAGGCAGGTGGGACTAAGGGGAAAAAAAAATTTGTTCGGCATGGACTTGTAGGGCCGAGATGGCCTGTTTCCGTGCTGTAATTGTTATATGGTTATTATATGGTTATAACCTCTATAGGAAACATCACCCATTCATTCTCTCCAGAGATGATGCCTCACCCACTGAGTTACTCCATCATTTTGTGTCTGTCTATCTCTAGTTTTAATTGTTCTATTGACATTTCAGTTGGCATGGGGCCTAAAGGTACTCATATATACTTAGGTAGATTGGCGTCCATTTTTTAAATATAATCGGCATTGTGAAGTATTTTTGCATATTCTTCAATATTCAATGTCCTAAAAATGCAGAATATTGCAGTAACAATTAGTCAGGACGATCTTTCCCTTGTGTCTGATGGGCAAGATTTCCAGCCTAGACCCTGACCAATGGTCCTGTGACAAAATTAGCATCACTTAATTTCAGTGAGTAAATTATTTAGCAAGAGGGAATGTTGACTGTGCAATCCTACCCTGTGAGCAGTGTTGAAGTTTGCCATCAAGATACCGTCAAAAGAGTGGAGTGTTGGGTCTGAACTCGGCCAAGCCCGAATCATGAGCACATGAACACATGATGTATGGCACGTCTGGTCAACAATTTAAAGACTGATAAGAATTTAAGTTCAGGGTTTACATTTTTTTCTGCTCCATTTATCTAATGCTTCTCAGTGAAATAGCTTGTCATCATTTAAGGTTAGGATTGATGCAGTGATGTTCCTCAAACTATGTTGTGTTGCTTGCAATATCAGAGTCCATACATATTTATTAAAGTCTGAGTTTCAATGGTATCTACCTAATAATATATGGGGTCATATTTCCTTCCCTTGGCTTTGCTTCTATTTATATCTAAGTCGCAAAACATTGGCACTCACTTGATGTTCTGCCCAATGGAATTATTGGATTGACAAAGGCAATGTACCTCAATCATGATTCACCAATACCGGAACCTCACAAGGATGCGTTCTCAGCCCCTTGCTTTATTCTCTTTACACTCACAACTGTGTAGATAAATTTTGCTCAGACGCAGATGACGACACTGCAGTAGGCTGGATCTCAAACAATGATGAGATGGAGTACAGGAAGGAGATAGAGAGCTTCGTAGCATGGTCACAAATCTCCCCCAATGTCAGCAAGATGAAGGAGCTAGTTATTGATTTGAGGAAGCATGGCGGAGTAAGTGTTCCAGTCAGCATTACTGTTGCCAAAGTGGAAATGCTTGAGAGTTTTAATTTCCGAGGTGTAAATATCACCAGCTATCTGTCCTGCGCCAACTGCATTGAAGCTTCAGCCAAAAAAAGTACATCAATGCCTCTACTTCCTCAGGAGACCAAGGGAATACGGCATATCTCCAATACCAGCTACAGATGCACTGTGGAAAGCATGCTATTGAGTTCCATCACGGCTTGGTTGGTAGCGGCTCTGCCCAAGACCACAAGATTTGTTGATGTAGCCCAGTCCATCACACAAAACAAACTCCCCACCATTGATTCCATCTACACGTGATATTGTCTAGGGAAAGCCGCCAGCATAATTGAGGACTTTTTTCATTCCACTGCTTCCCTCAGACAGAAGATGCGAAATCTTAAATCACATAAAACCAAACTCAGGAAGCTTCTTCCCCTCTGTTATCACTCTACTGAATAGTCCTCTCATCAGTTAGGGTGTAGCCCCAATTCCACAACCTACCTCCATTGCAGGTGCTGAACTGTTTATCTTTGTACTACTTGGTATCATGGATAATTGTAATCCTTTTCTAAAGAGTGGAAGATAATTGTACTTGAATTGTTTGAACATGGAATGGCCATTGCACACCAGTTATCACGCAGTCTTTGCAGAGTAAAGTCTTTGTCCAGTGGCATGGGATACAAGAAGATTGTGGTTCAAGATCTGTTGCACTAACTGGGCACATACACACACTGACTACACACATGTGGTAATGTCTTGTTGTGGCATTCCAGAATAGCTAATCATATCTAATACACTAGTTAGCTGCATGATATTTTAACAAGAAATGCTATAGAGTCTCCACTTTCTGTGGTCAGATGAATTCCCTTCCCAATTATTTATCTGAATTTTTCTGGATCTCCAAATATAAAGTCGCCTCAGTGCACAGCAGGCCATACCAGTCACTTCTTGCCTAATGTAAATCAACTTCACAGGCAAGGAAAAATTAAATAGTATTTTCCTTGGATTTCACTTGGCATGATGCCTGTAATTACAAAAACATTATGTATTTATGTACTGTAAGATTTTTAGCATGGTTAAAAAGTCTCAAGATACTTAATAATATTTTACAAACTAAAGCAAGCAGTGAGCGACCAAGGGGCGCAGCTGTGGAGCTGCTGCCTCACAGCGCCAGAGACCTGGGTTCGATCCTAGCTGCAGGTGCTATCTGTATGGAGTTTGCACGTTCTCCTTGTAGCCACGTGGGTTTCCTCCGGGTGTTCCAGTTTCCTGTCACATTCCAAAGATGTGCGAGTTTGTGGGTTAATTGGCCGCTGTAAATTCCACCTAATGTCCAGGGTGTGCGTGCAAAAGTGGGATAACATAGAACGCGTGTGAATGGGTGATCAATAGTCAGCGGAGACTCAGTGGGTGAAGTGCCTGTTTCCATGTTGTATCTTACAATCAATTCAATTAATTTTATCAATGAAGAACCCAGGAATATCAGATTGAAGAGGTGAGGCAGACCCATTCACTGTAGTACATCACGGAGACTCCATTGTATAATGCCTTCTTCTCATGGATTTTAGGCATGAGATACTAGGCTCTTCGCTTTAGGACAAGGAAGATTAAGAAGAGATAATATAAAGATGATTAAAACTATGAAGGGCTCATGTAATATAAATTTAAAAAGGGAACCTGGTTGAAAGGTTGATTAGAAAGGGTGTCAGATTGATTAGTAAAGGTGTCAGCGGTTATGGGGTTGAGAGGGGTAAATAGATCAGCTATGATTGAAGGGCAGAGTAGACATGATGGGCCGAATGTTCTAATTCTACTCCTATAAACGTATGAATCAAAAGAGGCAACATTGATGTAATGTGGGGAAGTCGAGGAATGGGACGAACAGGATTGCCTCTCAAGCAGCCAGTGCAGGCTTGATGGGATGAATCTATGATTCCTCTATGATTCTATCATTGTTGCATGTCATACTATTGGATGCATAGGCTCCTTACATTGCCAAATCCTTCTGACTACCCATTGTGTATCAAATAGTTTGATCTCAGTGTGCCAAGTTATTTGCATTTTATGTGATGTCAGCTTACTGCTGCCCAGTAGGAGACCACCGGTTCATTCCAGTTTCCATCAGAGCATGTCCTCCGAGTCCCATTCTTCCCTTTATTATTTCCACTATCATCTTTCAACATGTTCTCTCTCACATTGCCTCCAAACCCTTTATTCAGACTTCTTCAGCAGTCTGAAGAAGGGTCTCGAACCAAAAAGTCACCCATTCCTTCTCTCCAGAGATGCTGCCTGTCCCGTTGAGTTACTCCAGCATTCTGGGTCTATCTTCAGTGTAAACCAGCATCTGCAGTACCTTCCTACTCTTTATTGATTACTTGAACACTGACCTATACCTGAGGGGTAAATTACCGGAGACAATTAACCGACCAGTGCGTGTTTGGGATGTTGAAGGAAGTGGAAAACTCTGCGGGAGTCCATGCAGTCATGAGGAAAATGCACAGCGTTCCCACAAGGCAGTGGGGATCGAACCTGCATCCCTAAAACTGTGAGCGACACTAATTGTTGTGCCATAAGAAATTGGTTGTTCCAAGTTTATGTCATCCCCAACGCAATCCCCGGTGACAAATGCAATAATTAACATGTAATTAAATAATGATGGCAGGAATAATGCTCTGGCTATTAAATTACATTTATATAAGTTGAAGTCAATTAAAATGTTAAAAGCATTGCTTCCCAATTTGCAAATTTTTATGTTGTGAAAAATGTGCATTAAAAATTACATCTACACTGACTTTTCACATTGTGCATTAGAATGTAGACAAAAGTGCTGGAGAAACTCAACGGGTGAGGCAGCATCTATGGAGCGAAGGAAATAGGCAATGTTTTGGCCAAAACCCTTCTTCATACTTTATTAAATAACTGTCAATATGTTGCATTAATCCCAGTAGATAAATAAACACATTTATATAGAGTTCGAAGAAGGGCTCGACCTTGCAGCGGCCCCTGCAGTCCGTCTGTCCTTTTTAAAATTCTTGTCTCATTCAATGTGTAGTTTGCTGTGGTTTTTGTGTTGGTTTTGACTGTGTATACAGTATGTGGGGGGGCGGGGGGGTGTTGGGGGAAACTTTTGGATCTCTTCCCTGCACAGGAGTCCCGACCTTTTCCCTGTCGGGTCTCCGTTGTGGTTGGGGCCTAGCACCGTGGAGCGGCCTCCAGCCGGAACGACCTGGGGGCTCCAGTAGCGGAGCCTGCGGACTTACCATCGTGGGACTGGCCAGCCTCGGAGCGTGGAGAGCTGTGATGGTGCGCGGCTGCGACCAGACTTCGGGGCTTTGGAGGCTCCAGCTGCAGGCCTGTGGATGGTGACATCGGGAGCTCGCGGGTCCCTGGTGGGAGACCGCTTTTCGGAGCTCCCGCGGCGGTAGCTTCTCCCGCCCGAGTTGCGGGGCTGAAAACGACCCGGAGCGGGGCCTGACATCGCCCGGCGCGGCTTTAATGGCCGCGGGACTTGCCATCGCCCGCCGTGGGGGTTTTAACATCGGGAGAGGATGGAGAGCAGGGGAGAGACAAGACTTTGCCTTCCATCACCGTGAGGTGGGGGTCCACTGTGATGGGTGTCTGTGTGAATTAGGCCGGTTGTGTGTCCCGTAAAATTGTTTCTTCTTCTTGTATGGCTGCAGAAACCAAAGTTTTTAACGGATAAATATAGTTCATTGAAATGAAGTGAAACGTCACCTATTCCTTCGATCCATAGACGCCGCCTCACCCGCTGAGTTTCTCCAGCATTTTTATCTACCTTCCATTTTTCCAGCATCTGTAGTTCCATCTTAAACACATTTATATAGATTATTTTATGACCTCAAGAAGTCCCAAAGCGCTTTGAAGCTAATGAAATGCAACCAGTTTTGTGATAGAAGATGCACACCAGCTCTATTGTAATGTAGGCACAAGTTCCATTGTAATGTAGGAAATACAACAGCAAGTCCTATGATGAATGATTGAAAAATAGCCAGATCATTTATTCTCCTTTAAAAGCTGGTGAAGGGATAAAGATTGGCCAGGTCAGAAAGAATTCCTCTAATCTACTTTGGTCAGAACCTTGATAATTTTTGCATCCAAAATACAAATAAGAGAGGGTGTAGGTTTAAGGTGCGAGGGAAAAGATTCTAAAGGGACGTGAGGGGCAACTTGATCATACAGAGTGAGGTGAGTACAGGGAATGAGCTGCCAGAAAAAGTAATGGAGATGGGTACAATTACGACATTTGAAGGACTCGTCATGGATTGGAAAGGTTTGGAAATATAAGGTGTAGGAAAGTGAGAGTACCTCGGTTAAGCAACTTGGCCAACATGGGTGAGTTGGGCCGAAGGTCCTGTTGCCATGCTGTATAGCACCCTGACTCTGCAACCTGAAATAATACATAAGAGGAGACATAAGAGACTGCAGATGCTGAAATCTTGAGCATAAACAAACTGCTGGAGGAACGTCTTGAAGAAGGGTCCAAACCCAAAATGTTGTCTATTCATTCCCCTCCACAGACACAGCCTGACCCTCCCTTGCAATTTGTTCTTTGCTCAAAAATACATAAGATCTCCGTTTAAAATCACTTTCCACGCGGCAACATCAATGACAATACAGGCCTCTCTTTTCCACTCTGTGCTGAAGTATTCCTTAGTGTGGGTCTTGAACCCAGAACATCTCGGTTCACACTTGTGGCCAACTTTCTGAGATACTATTTCAGCAAGTGGTGATGACACTGTGCAATCTATTAACACACATTGGTGGAGATCAATCAATGATGTGGGGGCAGCAAGGAGGTTGAAGAGGCCCCTGTTACAATCCTTTCGGAGAATCAGCATTGTTTGTGATATAGTGACATTAGAGTCCTGGCAAATTATTATGGTCTCGTGCTGACGGTGTCGTTCGCTAATGCGGTTTCCGCTTGAACCGCCATTTCCTGTTGTTGAACTGAGAGTGTAGATAGAGAACTACTCCTGTCAGTTTGTTGCTATCGTGTTGCAGTGTGCCAGCATTTCCCAGCCAGGATGTTCCCCTGTCTTCATTTAAAGAACAACTATGATATTAATGTGATTTGGTATTTGATTCCATCCAACATTTTGTTGCCAATTACCTCCCACCACGAAAGCTTCTCTCAGTAAACTGATATTAATACAGTCAGCACCATCAGGGAAATCTATATTGGGTGATGGTCCAATATTTAAAAATCTGAATCATAATAGGAACACTCTGGAATAGAAAAAAAAGACACAAAGTGCTGGAGTAATTCAGCAGGTTAGGGAGCATCTCTGGACTCTTCTTCAAACCCGACCCAGAACTTCACCTATCCACGTCCTCCAGAGGTGCTGCCTGTCCCACTGAGTTACTCCAGCAGTGTCTACACTTGGGAGCATATCACTTTACAAAGGTTTGTTGTGTGTCAGTGAAACCATTTTAATCTCTGAAACACAGCTGTACGGTGGCACAGTGGTAGAGTTGCCACCTTACAGAGCTTG
Organism: Leucoraja erinaceus; assembly: GCF_028641065.1. NCBI lineage: Eukaryota > Metazoa > Chordata > Chondrichthyes > Rajiformes > Rajidae > Leucoraja > Leucoraja erinaceus. The sequence continues at coordinate 25,161,909 of NC_073405.1, read as the reverse complement.
CAGCGCCGGAGACCCGAGTTCGATCCTGACTACGGGTGCTGCTTGTACAGAGTTTGTCCGTTCTCCCCCTGACCGCGTGGGGTTTGTCCGAGATTTTCGGTTTCCTCCCACACTCGAAAGACTTACAGGTTTGTAGGTTAATTGGCTTGGTATGTGTTTGTAAATGATCCACTACAACATACATGGTGAAACATAGGTCTTTATTCCATTCATAATTACAGAGCGTTTCACTTGCACATCTGTGCTCACCAAGCTCCGCATGTCTTGTGCCAGCTGGCTGTCCTTGTCAGTGTAGTACCGTAATACCATGTAATGGGTGGCATGCATATGTGTGTAGTGGAGATTATAAATGGCATGGATTAATAAGGGTGAATCTAAATTGTCCCGAGTGTTTGTAGGACAGTGTTAATGTGTGGGGAACGTTGGTCAGCGTGGACTCGGTGGGCCGAAGGACCTGTTTCCACTCTGTATCTCTAAAGTAAACTAACTACACTAAACTCACCAGTTGAAGTTTTACATCTGGGACTTGTAGTTGAAGATGAGGGGTGGTAACCTTTTCAAACTCATTTCCCATCCACATCTCAGAAAACAAAGCATTATTTTTATAAAGAGCAGGGAGATTAGTTCTACGCTGACACCTTTGTATATGTCGGGGTAGAAATTTGTCCCAAGTTCTTTGTGCTTGTCATGAAAACCAGAAGCAACTGTTTGTAACTGTCTGCTTCTGAAATTTGGTTCCAATGATGTCAATGGGGAAATGGTACTGCATATTATAAGCAAATGCTCTTTTATCTTATATTTTCAATCAATAAATGGCTGTTTGTAAATGGAAATACAATTTAAAAAAAAGATATGGAGTATCAGAAGAATTAGATGAATTTGAAATTTAATGCAGAGAAATGTGAGGCAACGCATTTGGGAAGGTGCAACAAGCAAGGGGATAGATATGTTCGGAGGTTTTGAGTGTGACAATATCTATAGATCCTTAAAAATAGCAGGCGGGTCAATAAGATATATCATTCCCCTTTCCCCTGACTCTCAGTCTGAAGAAAGGTCTCGACGTGAAATGCCATCTATTCCTTTTCTCCAGAGATGCTGCTTGACCTGCTGAGTTACTCCAGCGTTTTGTGTCTATCTTCGGGTCAATAAGATGGATGAATGTCTTTCCTTTTTCAGCCAAGGCGAAGGGTAAATGATGAAAGAGGCTAGGCTGGAATTGTATTCAACACTTGTTGTGCCACAACTTGGAGCGCTGAGTACAATCCTGGCCAGCACATAGGAGGGGGGCGGGGGGGAGTTGTGATTGCACCAGAGGGTTTGCAGCGGATATTTACACAGATATTGCCAGGACTGGAAAGTTGTATCAGTAAGGAAAGACTGGATAAACTAGGGATGTTTTTTTTGGAACAGTGGAGGCTGAGGAAAGACGTGCATTGAACTGTGTCAAATCATGGGAGGCGTGGATAGCTATAGAGGAAGGATTAATTCCGTTAGCAGAGGGAGCAAACAGCAAGGTCTGTGGACTTGAAGTAACTGTGAGACGGGTTGCAGAGGAGAGGGGAGAATATATGTACACCTTTGTTCTGATGCAAAGTCTCAACCCGAAACATTGACAATTCTGCCATTGATGCTGCATGACCCATGGATTTATTTTAGCTCCAGATTCCAGCATCAGCGGTTTGTTTTGAATCGTTTTCCTTTGACTTGTACATGTGCACATGAACTGGCCAGTGTTAGTACCAAGAGGATGGAAGAACCTGGAGCTCAGAGCCTGGCTGGTGGTGGAGGTCAAGGGTTATGGGGAGAAGGTAGAAGAATGGGGTTAGGAGGGAGAGATAGATCAGCCATGATTGAATGGCGTAGACTTGATGGACCGAATGGCCTTATTCTGCTTCTCTCCCTTATGACCTTATGGAGGATGAAACCCTCCTCACATTTAAACAGTATTTGGGTCTGTGTATGAAGATCTGTGACCTGCAGCTCGAATATGGGGCCTGGTTGGCTGGCTCTTTGTCCATCAGCATAGGCAGAAAGGCCTCCTTCTTAATTCTAATTTTTATTTTATTTTCTTTATGTGGTTACATCTTGAAATAGCACTCAACCTCAAAATTAACCCTAAATCTTAAACCCTTTCATAAATATTCTTTGTGGTAATGAATCACTATTTATTTTCAGTAGTTTAAAAATAGCACTATCGCTGAATACGTTGCATACAAATTTCTGTCCAAAGTCTTTCACGAGAAATGGTGAATGCAAAATGCATTGAGGTAAAGAGAACGTACAAACTCCACAAAGATAGCACCTGAGATCAGGATTGAACCTGGGTCTCCGACACTGTGAGGCAGCAGCCCTACCAGTTGTGCCATTGTGCCGTCCAAAGGCTGACATTGCATATGGAATGATTTATATTCTAGATTTCGCAGTGATTAATGGATAGGCGCAGTGCAGGGAAGAGGAGACAATATTGGAGATTGCTGCTCATGTCCGCGTGCATCCCTGGAACCATGGGATATTTTAATCCAATTATAAACTTGTTCTTCGTTGGACTTTTATCTGTCAGATCCTTTCTCAATTTGTCTTGAGCTGAGTAAACATTATGAGTTGAGCAGCATTTAGAGGCGGCACAGTGGTGCAGCAGTAGAGTTTCCGCCTTACAGCACCAAGGACCCAGGATCGATCCTCACTACGGGTGCTGCCTGTACAGGGTTTGTACGTTCTCCCCGTGACCTGCATGGTCATTGGATCTTGCACCTCTGCTGCCTTTATTACTCCTGATATTAATCCAGGTTCATCATGAAATTCCTTAAATTACCATCTCAAGTTGAGCAATGTAGAAGCAAGTGAGTAATAATATTTGAAACAAGATCTCGCTGATCTTATTTATTCAAGGAATGTGAATGTCAGTGGAAAAGCCAACATCGAGTGCCCATCCTTGAGCTGTGCCCTTGAGTTGTGTGTGGCTTGCTGAGCCATTTTAGAGCATAAGGGACAGCACTGTGGTGCAGCTGGTGGAGGCACCGGAGACTGAGGTTCAATCCTAACCTCGGGTGCTGTCCGTGTGGAGTTTGCACATTCTCCCTGTGCCCCCATGTGCTTTGGGTTTCCTCCCATCTCCCAAAGACGTGTTAATTTGTAGGTTGATTGGCCCCTGTAAATGGGGTGGATGAGAAAGTGAGATAACATAGAACTGGTGTGCATGGGCGATCGATGGTCGGAATGGACTCGGCGGGCCGAAGGGCCTGTTTCCCTGATGTGTCTCTGAAGCGAAAGTCATCTGGTTTGTGTACTTTGTGTTGCATGATATCCTAAAACACTTTGAAGCCAATTAATTACTTTGAAAATGTAGTTATTGTGTAATGTAGGGAACAAAACAGCCAATTGCACACAGCATTTAGCCATCGAAAAGCAACATTACATAACAATCTATCAGTGCCAATACTGGGTGGAACAGTGGTGCAGCACAAAATGCCGCTGCCTCACAGCTCCAATGACTTGGGTTCAATTCTGGCCTCCCAGGCTGTCTGCGCGGAGTTTACGCATTCTCCCTGTGACTGTGTGGGTTTCCTCCGGGTGCTCCAGTTTTCTTCTCGCACCCCAAAGATACAGTACGTGTGTCTGTAAATTAAATAATTGCTATAAATTGCCTCGAGTGTGCATTTGGCGGAGAAAAACTTGGGGGAGGTGATGGAAATGTGGGGAGAATGAAATGGGATTAATGTTCATGGTCAGCATGCATTCGCTGGGCCAAAGGACTTGTTTCTTCGCTGCACGACTTTTCCCAGTAAAGCAAATGAACCGGAGAAACAAGAGACTGCAGATGCTGGAATCCTGGAGCAAAAATCAAACAACTGAAAGAACACAGTGGGTCAGGCAGCATCTGTGGAGGGAAATGCACAGACATCGTTTTGGTTTGGGACCCTTCTTCCAACTGATAGAGTAGAGGGGAGGTAGCTGATGGAAAGACGCTTCTTCAGAATAAAGGATGAAAACAAATGGAGTGGTCAATATCACTCTATTCTGTGTGTGTGTGTTTCGTTCTTTTCTATCAACCCATTGATGTCACTTGTTTCTTAAACCTGGACCATCCTGGACCATTGGATCCACCTATTTGTCACCTCCTGTAAAGAGATATTCAAAAGAGAGTTAGATAAAACTCTTACAGCTAGCAGAATCAAGGGGTATGTGGAGAAGGCAGGAACGTGGTACGGATTGTGGATGATCAGCCATGATCACATTGAATGGCGGTGCTGGCTCGAAGAGCCGAATGGCCTAATCCTGCACCTATTGTCTATGTATCTATGTATCGAGGTCATTTGCCTTTAATTTGCCTCAACCTTGTTCTCATATCTCTTTGCTTAATATGTATTGCATTGGGTTACATTTTATGTCCTATTAAATATTTATATAACACTATAAGGTACATGCTATATTCTGGCTCTTCAAGACGCTAGTTTTAATTATTAATTTTTTGGGATAAGAGTGTTGGCAAAGAGGTGAAATTCTCCATCCATAAATATCTTTGAGGAGGTAATGATGAAAAGCTGCATATTATTATGTTGCTTTTTATTGATTTTTACTCTGATAACTTTGCTCTTTATTTGATTCAGGATTTTTATCTTTAGTTTTGTATTAGGTGGGGGTTGTTGGGGGAAACTTTTCTTGTCTCTTCCCTCGACGGAGATGCAACTTTTTGTGTCTCGTATCTCTGTCCACGCTGCGGCCTAACATCGTGGAGCTGGCGGCCTCTTGCTGGGAATTCTAGACCTCCAACGCGGAGCCCGCGGACTTACCATCTCAGAACGGGCGATCCCTTTGCCAGGGGTCGGCCTTTGGAGCTCCAACCTGCGGGAACTGCGGACTTTAACATCGTGGAGCATGCTGTCCCTGGTTAGGGACCGGTTTCGGGAGCTCCAAGCCGCAGGAGTTTGATCGTCCCCATGTGGGAGCTTAGACATGGGAGCTCGATCGCCGGCTATGGATGGTTCGACTTCCCCGACTGTGGGAGGAAAGGAGGAAAGAAGATAAGACTTTATTGCCTTCCATCATAGTGGGGAATGTGGAGGCGCCACTGTGGTGGATGTTTATGTAAAGTTTTATGTAGTTGTGTATCTTGTTGCTTTTTTGTTATTACTGTGTGGCAAACCAAATTCCTCGTATGTTGCAAAACATACTTGGCTAATAAATTACGATTGCGAGAGAAATCAATATTCATACCATTGGGCTGTAAGCTGCCCAAACAAAATATGAGATGCTGTTCCTCCAATTTGTGTTTAGCCTCACTCTGACAATGGAGGAGACCGAGGACAGAAATGTCTGTGTAGAAACAATCGCCCAGTCTGCGTTTGGTCTCGCCGATGTATAAAAGTCCACATCTTGACCAACGGATACAGCAGATGAGGTTGGAGGAGGTGCAGGTGAACCTCTGCCTAACCTGACTGTCGGGGTCCCTGGACAGAGTCGATGGACGAGGTATTGCGACAGGTGTTGCATCTTCTGCATTTGCAGGGGAAGGTACCTGGGGAGGGGGCAGTTTGGGTGGGAAGGGATGAGTCAACCAGGGAGTTGTGGAGGGAACGGTCTCTGCGGAAGATGCAAGGGGGTGGAGATGGGAAATTGTGGCTGGTGGTGAGATCCCGTTGGAGATGGCAGAAATTTTGGAGGATTATGTGTTGTATGCGACGGCTGATGGGGTGGAAGGGAAGGACGAGCGAGACTCTGTCTCTGTGGCAACTAGGAAGGGGGAGCAAGGGCGGAGCTGCAGGATACCAAGGAGACATGAGCGAGGGCCTCATCTATGATGGGAGAGGGGAACCCCCATTCCCTAAAGAATTAGGACATCTCGGATGGTCTAGTATGGAACACCTCATCTTGGGCGCAGATGCGGCGTAGACGGAAGAATTTGGAGTAGGCAATAGAGTCTTTGCAGGAAGCAGGGTGGGATGAAGTGAAGTTGAGATAGTTGGGGGAGACAGTGGGTTTGCAATAGACATCAGTCAATAGTCTATTTCCTGTGATGGAGATTGTGGGATCAAGAAAGGGGAGGGAGGAGTCGGAGATAGTCATAGTAAATTTGAGTGCAGGATGAAAATTGGTGGTGAAGTTGATGAAGTCGATGCATGGTTCTGCATGGGTGTAGCAGGTAGCACCCATGCAGTCATCAATGTAACGGAGATAGAGTTTGGGGATAGGGCCGGTGTACGCCTGGATCAGGGATTGTTCAACGTACCCTATAAAGAGGCAGGCATAGCTGGGGCCCATGCGGGTGCCCATAGCTACGCCTTGGACTTGGAGAAAGTGGGAGGAGTCAAAGGAGAAATTGTTGAGGGTGACGAGCAGCTCCGCTAGGTGGAGTAGAGTGTTAGTAGATGGAAATTGGATGGTTCTGTGATCGAAGAAGAAACGGAGGGCTTAAAAGTCTTCCTGGTGGGGGATGGAGGTGTAGAGTGAGTGAACATCCATAGTTAAGATGAGGGAGTAGGGACTCGGAAAGCGGGTCATTAAAGAGACGAAGGGCATGTTAGGTATCTTGGACATAGGTCTGGAGTGATTGGACCAGGGGGGTTAGGATGTAGTCGAGGTACGTGGACAGGAGCAGGCAAAAAACAATAACCATATAACTATATAACAATTACAGCACGGAAAACAGGCCATCTCAGCCCTTCAAGTCCGTGCCGAACACTTATTGTCCCCCAGTCCCATCTACCTGCACTCAGACCATAACCCTCCATTCCTTTCCCGTCCATATACCTATCTAATCTATTTTTAAATGATAAAATCGAACCTGCCTCCACCACTTCCACTGGAAGCTCATTCCACACAGCTACCACTCTCTGAGAAAAGAAGTTCCCCCTCATGTTACCCCTAAACTTCTGTCCCTTAATTCTCATCATATCCTCTTGTTTGAATCTTCCCTACTCTCAATGGGAAAAGCTTACCCACGTCAACTCTGTCTATCCCTCTCATCATTTTAAAGACCTCTATCAAGTCCCCCCTTAACCTTCTGCGCTCCAAAGAATAAAGACCTAACTTGTTCAACCTATTCTCTGTAACTTAGTTGCTGAAACCCAGGCGACATTCTAGTAAATCTCCTCTGTACTCTCTCTATTTTGTTGACATCCTTCCTTTAATTAGGCGACCAAAATTGTACACCATACTCCAGAATTGGCCTCACCAATGCCTTGTACAATTTTAACATTACATCCCAACTTCTATACTCAATGCTCTGATTTATAAAGGCCAGAACACCAAAAGCTTTCTTTACCACCCTACCTACATGAGATTCCACCTTCAGGGAACTATGCACAGTTATTCCTAGATCCCTCTGTTCAACTGCATTCCTCAATTCGCTACCATTTACCATGTACGTCCTATTTTGATTTGTCCTGCCAAGATGTAGCACCTCACACATAAGCATTTAACTTCAACTGCCATCTTTCAGCCCACTCTTCCAAATGGTCTAAATCTCTCTGTAGACTTTGAAAATCTACTTCATTATCCACAACACCACCTGTCTTAGTATCATCTGCATACTTACTAACCCAATTTACCACACCATCATCCAGATCATTGATGTACATGACAAACAACATTGGACCCCACACAGATCCCTGAGGCACCCCACTAGTCACCGGCCTCCAACCTGACAAACAGCCATCCACCATTACTCTCTGGCATTTCCCATTCAGCCACTGTTGAATCAATGTTGCTACTCCACCATTAATACCCAACAATTGAACCTTCTTAACCAACCTTCCATGAGGAACCGTGTCAAAGGCCTTACTGAAGTTCATATAGAAAACATCCACTGCTTTACCCTCATCAATTTCGCTAGTAACCTCTTCAAAACATTCAAGAAGATTAGTCAACCATGACCTTCCAGGCACAAATCCATGTTGACTGTTCCTAATCGGACCCTGTTTATCCAGATGCTTATATATATTATCTCTAAGTATCCTTTCCATTAATTTGCCCACCACTGACGTCAAACTAACAGGTCCATAATTGCTAGGTTTACTCTTAGAACCCTTTTTAAACAATGGAACAACATGCGCAGTACGCCAATCCTCCGGCACGTTTCTAATGACATTTGAAATATTTCTGTCATAGCCCCTGCTATTTCTACACTAACTTCCCTCAATGTCCTAGGGAATATCCTGTCAGGACATGGAGACTTATCCACTGTTATATTTTTCAAAAGTATCAGTACTTCCTCTTCTTTGAATCTCATAGTTTCCATAGCTACTCTCCTTGTTTCCCTTACCTCACACAATTCAATATCCTTCTCCTTGGTGAATACCGAAGAAAATAAATTGTTCAATATCTCCCCCCTCTCTTTTGGCTCTGCAGATAGCTGTCCACTCTGACTCTCTAGTGGACCAATTTTATCCCTCGCCATCCTTTTGCTATTAATATAGCTGTAGAAACCCTTTGGATTTTCTTTCACCTTACTTGCCAAAGCAACCTCATATCTTCTTTTAGCTTTTCTAATTTATTTCTTAAGATTCTTTTTACATTCTTTACACTCCTCAAGCACCTCATTTACTCCATGCTGCCTATAATTATTGTAGATCTCTCTATTTTTCCAAACCAAGTGTCCAATTTCCCTTGAAAACCAGGGCTCTTTCCAATTTTTACTATTTCCTTTCAACCGAACATAAAGATTCTGGACTCTTAAACATTTCACCTTTAAATGTCCTCCATTTTTCTTCTACATCCTTCCCATAAAACAAAATGTCCCAATTCACTCCTTTTAAATCCTTTCGCATCTCCTCAAAGTTAGCCTTTCTCCAATCAAAAATCTCAACCCTAGGTCCAGTTCTGACCCTCTCCATAATTATATTGAAACTGATGGTATTATAATCACTGGACCCGAAGTGCTCCCCAATGCATACCTCCGCCACCTGACCTGTGTCATTTCCTAACAGGAGGTCCAGCACTGCCCCTTCTCTAGTAGGTACCTCTATGTATTGCTGCAAAAAACTATCCTGCACACATTTTACAAACTCCAAACCATCCAGCCCATTTACAGATTGTGTTTCCCAGTCTGCCAGGGCAGTTGTGTTTGTGGATTTTGGGGAGAAGGTAAAAATGGGCTGTGCGGGGCTGGGAAACGATAAGGTTGGAGGCTGTGGAAGGCAGACAGCCAGAAGTGATGAAATCAGTAATGGAATTTGAGATTAAGGCTTGGTGGTCATCTGTGGGATCATGGTCCAAGGATAAATAGGAGGAGGTGTCTGAGAGTTGTCGTCTGGCCTCAGCCCAGTAGAGGTCAGCGAAACCGGACTACCACGGCACCTCCCTTGTCGGTGGGTTTGATTATAATGTCAGGGTTGCTGCAGAGCAAGCGGAGGGCTGTACGTTCAGAGGGGGTGAGGTTAGAGTAGGTGAGGGGAGTGGAAAGGTTGAGGCTGTTGATGTCACTCCGGCAGTTAGAAATAAAGAAGTCTAGAGATGGTAGAAGGCTGTTCTGGGGAGTCCTAGAGGAGACGGGAGAAAGGGTCATCACTGAGGAAGAAAAGCTCTACGTTGTGGCGGACCCAGAACTCGTTGGGGCGGGGGCGCAGGGGATCGAAGGTGAGGCCTCTGGTGAGAGCATACCATTCTGTGGCAGAAATGGGGAGGTCAAGGGGGATGGTGAAGACACGACAAGGATGGGGGTTGGGGTCAGAGGAGAGAAGGGGAGTGGACAAAGGCCGAAGCAAGATCTGGTGGGTGTTCAGAGAGGAGGGGGTAGTGAGGACTATTGTATGGGTGGGGTGTGGTCGGGGTAACCTGGTTAAAAGAGGAGGAAGGGGAAGACCCATCACTACTGAGGTTCCCTGTCGGAGGGGGGGCAGTGGAACACAGCAGAGACAGACCTTGCGGTGTTGGGGTCTGCATCGTGGAGGCTGTGGGCCTGGTGCTGAGCCTGGAACTCAGGTGAGGTGATGGCTCCGGCCTTACATGAGTTGGTTCAATTGAGTTTGACATCAGAAATATTAGGACAGGTGATGTGAATACACTAACGGCTGTAAACACAATAATTAGATTACCTCTTATAGTTTGTTTTTTGAGTCACAGAGTCATGCAGCATGGAAACAGGCCCTTCGGCCCAACTTGAGCGTGCCAGCCAAGGTGCCCCCTCCAAGTTTGTCTCAATTTATTGTTCAGTTCAGTTTAGTTCAGAGATACAGCATGGAAACAGGCCCTTCGGCCCACCGACTCCATGCCGGCCAGCAATCCCCGCCCACTACCCTACACACGCTCGGGACAATGTACAATTTTACCAAAGCCAATTAACCTCAAACATCTTTGGTGTGCGGTGGAGAAACCGGAACACCTGGAGAAACCCCACATAGGTCACGGGGAGAACGTGCAAACTCCGTACAGACAGCACTCGTGGTCAAGATCGAACTCATGTTTTTGGCGTGGTGAGGCAGCAACACTACCACTATGCCACTGCGCCGCCCATGTTTTGTACATATCCCTTTAAACCGTTCCTATCCATGTACCTGCCCAAATGTATTTTAAATATTGCTATTGTACCTTCTCATCTCATCTACCCCCTCTGGCATTTCGTTCTATATATCCACCACCCTCTGTGGAAAAGTAGCCCCTCAGGTTCTTGTCAATTCTTTCCCTTCACATCTATTTAAAGGAAACCAATTATCAAATGTCGTACGACTGATCATAACCTAACTGTAGCTGCTGCTATTTTCAATAATAATGTAAAGTATTGTAATAGTTAGGTGACACTGAATATAAGTAATTTTTCGGTTATTTAGATTCTACAAAGCACTTGAACGGTGACAGTTTTTAAAATCAGTGCATCCATTCAGCTACAGCACAGTTTTGTAACTGCTGGCTATTTATTATCATAGGAGCACAATAACCCCATGGCTTATTGACAAATCACTTTTGATGCCAACAGAGTTCTAAAGGGATCCATTATGCCTGGGATTCAACTGCTTTTGTTGAAAAAAAATCTTGAGTGAAGTGATGAATGTAACTGTGTGGGTGTGAAGTATCAGCTTGCTGCAGCATTGCTTGGCGTTGTGTGGTCCACACCCACCAGCAGTTTCTGCTTTGTATGTCTCCTTTCATGATTCTAGCTTGCTAAAGAGGAGCCTTGGTGAGCTTTTGAGGTTATTTTGCCCAATTGTTTACGATCTGAGCCTTGGGCAAAATGTCTGGTCTAATCCAGCAACGAATGTGTGAAGTGGAGGACACACACAACACACACAACACACACATGTGCAGAAAGGCATACAGGTAGAGGCACACAAACATATACACGCAAGCACACACGGTAAACACGCCATCACAACTCACACATATGCAGAAAGACATACGTGTAGAGGCACACAAACGTATACACAAGCACACGCAGAATACACACGGAAAACACACAAACACAACTCACACATATGCAGAAAAATATCGTGCACATGCATAACATATAAACGCACGCGCACAGACACACACACACACATGCACACGCACGCACACACACACACATGCACACACACGCACACACACACACACATGCACACACATGCACACACACACAAGCAAAATACTTCAATCATTTTCAGACATGGTTAACCAAGAAAGTTTAGACACAAGGACCAATAGATTGAGATAGGCATCCAGGGACACTGTTATCTTAGAAAGAATATTATGAAAGAACATTTTTGCCAAATCATAAACGCAGGCTATTTTTAAGTTGTTTCGCTGTGCCGTTAGGTCAGACTATCTGAAAGCTGTTGTCAGCCACAATTTCATTTCTTTGGCTGGCCTTTGGAGTAATGCAAGAAATATTGAGGAGATTAGAGAGTCCTGCCGTGCCCACTGACTGGGTTTCTGCCTGAGTAAATTGCTGCCACCTTCAATCTCCTGTCAAAGACTCTCAGAGGCTTTTTTTTCTCGCAATGACACGGCAACAGTCAGCTTAATCGAATGTAATCACCCCTTGCCGAAAGCTGTCAGGTACCAAACACGATTGTGCCTCTGAAGCCGTCACACAGCCAGGGGTGGATTAATTTGATCTTTATCATCGTGATGGTTTTGGGGATTTCAGTCATAAAGGTGCTGAATTGACAAATGTGACTTACTGATTCAATTTTTTCCCCCTCACAGTAAGGTTCATTTATAAATTATAGGCGACGGAATTAATATGTGAACTTTCCACTGCTTATCTCTCAGTGTGCAAAAGAGCTATCTCAAAATATGAATTGTGTTTTTTAATATAGCTTTTTTAACTCTTCCCCCTGATGTGCTGGTCAGGAAGTCTATTCTGGCTTTGGCAATGAAGACGCAGCATGAGGATGAATCACCCTGTGTAATATTAGTGACAACTGTATTGAAAGTATTCATATGCAATCTTTGTTTAACGGCAACAAAAATAAGCCATTCCACAAAACTGGGTGAACACACACCAGTTCTCCCTCAGCCCTCTGGCTCCTCCTCTTCCTGTCTTCCTCCCATCCCCACCCTCACATCAGTCTGAAGAAGGGTTTCGGCCCGAAACGTTGCCTATTTCCTTCGCTCCATAGATGCTGCCTCACCCGCTGAGTTTCTCCAGCATTTTTGTGTACCTTCAGCCCCTGCAATGTCCGTTTGCAAGGTTATCTCGGATAATGTTGAAAGCAATTGGGACAGGCATTGAAACATGGGTTGGGGGTAATATCGCAAAGAGATAATACTTAAGGAAGCACAATTAATTGGCTTAAGTTAGACACAAAATGCTGGAGTAACTCAGTGTGTCAGACACCAACTCTGGAGAAAAGAAAAGGTGATGTTTTGGATCGAGACCTCTCGTCTGAAGAAGGGTCTCAACCCGAAACGTCACCTATTCCTTTTCTCCAGAGATGATGTCTGACCCACTGAGTTACTCCAACTTTTATTGTCTATCTTGAGTTTAAACCAGCATCTGCAGTTACTTTTTACACATGGCTAAAATGCACATATTATTGTTTATGGGAGGTACACAAAAATGCTGGAGAAATTCAGCGGGTGCAGCAGCATCTATGGAGTGAAGGAAATAGGCGACGTTTCGGGCTGAAACCCTTCTTCAGACTACATTGTTTATTGTTTATGGGAATTTGCTTTGTGTAAAATGGCTTCCACATTTATACTACCACAGCGACTACACTTCAAAAGTATTCATTAGCTGTAAATCGTTTTATGATGCCCTCAGGCCATGAAAGGCATTATATAAATTTTTGATTTTCATTTCAATTAAAGTCCTTTTTTTGCTTGAGTGCACCAATTGAACAAGGTTTGAGTGATGGTGTCATGAGTGCATTTTATGTAGGTCAAATATCACATTGGATATAGGTCATGTTCAGTATGACCCTAACATGCTTTCTCTTTATACAATGCTGGCTATTTTCAAAACACGTTGAGTTTTTAACTCTGGTTAAATTTGTGGCATCAGGGAACAATCAGTGTAGGAGATCCACTGGTGAATTGGCTCCTTGAAGTTATTGTGGGCATAGGAGTGTTGTTGTCCTGGGAACATAAGGATGAAGAAGGGTCTCGACCCGAAACGTCACCCATTCCTTCTCTTCAAAGATGCTGCCTGTCCCGCTGAGTTACTCCAGCATTCGGTGTCTACCTTCAACATAAGTATGAAGTCGTTTTGCAGAGGAGCAACTCTTAGGGGCCACGGCCGAACCTGTCAGGTCATTCAGCTGAGGAGTCTGGTCACATTACTCCACGTTGATGAAGGAGCAGTACAAAATACCTTGCCCCATGCGAGTCAAGAAACCTGAAGCAGTGTAACATGGATTAGAACCACAGAGCAACACAGCGTGGAAACAGCCCCTTCAGCCCACGCCGGCCAACATGTCCCAGCTACACTAGTCTCACCCGCCAGCGTTTAGCCCATATCCCTCCCTACCTGCCCTATCCATGTATCTGTAGTAACTTAAGGGGACAGGCAGCATCTCTGTAGAGAAGGAATGGGTGACGTTTCTGGTTGAGTCCCTTCTTCAGACAAGTCTCAACCCGAAATGTCACCCATTCCTTCGTTCAAGAGGTGCTGCCTGTCGCGCTGAGTTACTCCAGATTTTTGTGTCTATCTTCGGTTTAAACCTGCATCTGCAGTCCCTGTCCATGTACCTTGCCTAACTGTTTTTTAAATAAGAAACATTATTAGGGATAGCCCCTGCCTCAACTACCTCTCTGGCAGCTTGTTATTGTATGAAAACGTTACCCCTCAGATTCCTATTTTTCTTATCCCCTTCACCTTAAACCTACGTCCTCTGGTCCTTGATTCACCTATTCTGGGCAAGAGATTCTGTGCATCTACCCTATCTATTCCTCTCATGTTTTTATACACCATGATTATTATGTGAGACTGATTTTAGGATTGGGGGGACTGGATGATTATTTTCCAGAAGTGTATGAAATTATTTATTATTATGATGGGCTTTCTGAAAGACAATGTTCCCCCAAAATAAAATAAATTACGAAATATCTTGGCGGCGTTGTGGTGATGTTGCAGCAGAGTTGCACCAGACAGACAGCCCCAGATACCCAGGCTCAAGCCTGTCTACTGTTGCTGTCTGTACGGAGTTTGTTCATTCTCCCCGTGCCTGCGTGGGTTTTCTCCAGGATCTCCTGGTTTCCTCCCGTAATCCAAAGATGTACAGGTTTATCGGTTAATTGGCTTGGTATAAGTGTAAATTGTCCCTAGTGTGTGTAGGACAATGTTAGTGTGCGGGGATCGCTGGTCGGCGCGGATTCAGTGGGCCGAAGGGCCTGTTTCCGCACTGTATCTCTAAACTAAACAAAATTAATGTCTTGTCCCGTAACATGGATTCCTGTGCAAGACAGGACCAGATGGTATTATTTTCCAGAAACATATGAAAGGCTTCTAGAAGACAAAACTAAAATAAATTACTTTTTATCATATTATTTTTGGCATATCATTTTAAATATTGCAAATAAATATAATTATTTTTTAATCCATTCTATTTTATTGATTATCTACAAAGAGGAAGAAGATTAAACTTTATTGCCTTCCATCACAGTGAGGAATGTGGAATCCACTGTGGTGGATGTTTATGGTAACTTTTATATGGTTGTGTGTCTTCTTGCTTTTCACTTAATATGGCTGTATGGTAACGCAAATTTCACTGTACCTTATTATGGTACTTGTGACAATAAACTGACCTTAAAACCTTGACCTTGATTGATTTGATTAACATGGTATTTGCCATTCTCTTCACATAAAGCTCCAGCTGACTGTACACTCTGGCTTGGCTTATGCCTGAGCTGTCACAGCTGTAATGGAGTGTACAATGACATATTCAGCCTACCTGTTCAACAGCCCTGAGATAGACACAAAAAGCTGGTGTAACTCAGCGTGTCAGACAGCATCTCTGGGGAACAGGAATAGGTGACGTTTCGGCTCGAGACCCTTCTTCAGACTGCGAGTTTGGGGTAAGGGAATGAGAGATATGGACGGTGATGTGGAGTGTTGTGTAGCAAATGAATGAACGATATGCAAAAAATTGATGATGATAAAGGAAACAGGCCATTGTTAGCTGTGTGCAAGGTGAGAACAAGTACAGACTCGACCCGAAACATCACCTATTCATTTTCTCCAGAGATGCTGTCTGACCTTGGTGCTCGAGCTCTGAGCAAAGATACTGGAGGATTTGGTTCAGAGCGGTTCACTCACCCTCCACAATTATTTACAGCGCAAAAATTGACCATTTCAGCAGTTTTTAATAGGTAAGAAAGTACGCATTTCATGTATTAACAGTGTATTCCGGAAGTGTATTCCAAGCGTCACGCCCTTTGACCCGATTACCTTACGTGCAACCTCCCTATAGCACCAGAGACTCGGATTCGATCCTGACTACGGGTGTTGTCTGTACAGAGTTTGTACGTTCTCCCCATGACCTGCATGGGTTGTCTCCGGGTGCTCCGGTTTCCTCCCACACTCCAAAGACGTACACGTTGGTAGGTTAATTGGCTTTGGTAAAAATGATAAATTGTCCCTCGTGTTTAGAATAGTGTTAGTGTGCAGAGATCGCTGGTCGGTGCAGACTAGAAAGGCCCGAGAGCCTGTTTTCGCATCGTATCTCTGAACTAAACTGAACTAAATGAAGGGCCACGTACATATTTTGGACCCCAACCCTCCTGGGAAATTGGATGAGGATGAAGAGTGAGACTCAGGCTTCTGTTACTTCCACCAGCCCAGTTTATCCAGTGCATGTGTTCCTGTCACTGTTTCAAAATAATTGTGCTCTTCAGAGCAATAATGACTGCTTAATGACGAGACATTAAACCAGGCCCCCGTCTGTTTATTCTCATGGTTCAAGTAGGCATTAAATGCCTCATCATAGCGCTGGTATTCTGACCGGCAATTCTCCCATAGTTTGCGCACCAAGTGCAGAACTGATTGTTCATTTTTGTTGCTATTTTCCCTCTTCGTAAAGTGTGCGAAAAGATTTTGGCCACAAAACAATAATCAGTGCACTTTACAATAATTTTTTTGTGTGAGTCACTTTGAGATGTTGTCCGGTGACGGGACAAGGGGGCCATACGTGTCGCTTATTCTTCTCTCAAGGATTACTAATTCCTGTTTCAATAAAAATTAAAAGCAATCCTGCTTCTCATGTTAACCAGAAGGAAAATACAATTGAAGAGGCCTGTTCAGGAAGTCCTGCCAATCAATTATTTAATTTAATGTGGTAGATTACCACTCCTGAGTTATTCAACAGTAAAACGTCTTTTTGTAATGGAAACATCTGTTCCTGCACACAATGGGTTTTGAAGCTTGTGCCAGGTTTGCGAGTACATGCTGTTCCTATCGTTTATCAATCCTTTTTTTGGAAAATGCTTGATCTTTTTCCTTTTTGTTTTTTTTTTTCTTTCTGATTCCTGCCAATGGAGGATTATTAAAGGAAAGTGGAATTTCCCACTGCGTTGTTGCATTCTCCAATGTACTCCAATTCAACGGGACCTGCAATACTTTCTGCTGCCGTGTCAAGATGCTCAGATTAACACTGGCAAACCTCTTTCTTTGCTTTCGGAGCACAGTTGTTTTCTTGTCAGCGACTGACCTTTCAGAACCTCTCGCACATCCTGTTATGATTTTATTCAGCTGTTGGGGGCGTCCCGATGTCATTTGTGGTGTGATATCTTTGCAGCTAGTGTTTTATGGTGACAGATGAGAGCAGGTGGCAAATATATCAGAATGATTCATGCAGACTGTAACCCTTTCCATTCCACCTTATCCGCATTTTCATGGGATATTTATTTGTACGACGATTCAAGACTGCAGGCAGAACATTTTGTCATCCGTCTTAATGCATTTGAATGAATTCTAGCTCAAATTTAATGGCCAGCAATTCCATGGATGGAAGCACAAAGAGGAGTTTGTACATTCTCTCCGTGACAGTGTGGGTTATTTCTGGGGGCTCTGGTTTCCTCCCACATTCCAAAGGCGTGCAGTTTTGCAGGTTAATTGGCTTCGGAAAAAATTGTAAATTATCCCTAGTGTGTAGGATAGTGCTAGTGTACAGGAATCACTGGTCGGTGTGGCATTCAAAGATATACAATTTAATAAGGAGGACAGTCAGACTAGTTGGAGAACTAGGATGGGGAGGGATGGGGAGAGAAGGAAAGCAAGGGTTACTTGAAGTTAGAGAAGTCAATATTCATACCTCTGAGTTGTAAGCTGCCTTAGCAAAATATGAGGTGCTGCTCCTCCAATTTGCATTGGGCCTCACTCTGACAATGGAGGACGCCCAGGACTGAAAGGTCAATGTGGGAATGGGAGGTGTTCGGCGAAACAATGGCCGAGCCTGCACAGGGTTTTGCCGAAATATAGGAGTCCACACCTACGATACAAAACGATCCGGTACGGTAAAGCATTATTCATCCCCGGAGGGAGTTTGGTCTGCCAATGGTCACAACACGCAAAGTAGACGGAAAAAAGAAAAGGACAAGCGACTGTTCGCTCGCTGACAAGTGGACAGTGCTAACCGGAAGATACAACAATTGGGTGGAGCATTAAGGCAAATTCTTTTATGTATTTTAAACTTGTTTTATTCTTTAACTAGCACTGTATGTCGTTGTTAAATCAATGGGTGGAATGTGCAGAGGATGTTTCAGTTACAAAACGCAGGCATCCCCTGGGTAAAGTTTTTAAGGTGGAGATTGGCAGGTGTTTAGTAAGGTTGTCAGGGGTTATGGGGAGAAGGCAGGAGAATGTGGTTGGGAAGGAAAAGATAGTTCAGCCATGATTGAATGGTGGAGTATTGATGGGCCGAATGGCCTACTTCTAGAATTTATGAAAAGTGTTTGTCAGCCCGCGAAGTACAAAAAACAGAGACACAAAAATGCTGGAATCTTGAGCAAAGCACAAACTGCTGGAGGAATTCAGTGGGTCTGGCAGCATCTGGGGAAGGAATGGACAGGTGAGGTTTCGGGCTGGGATCGATCAGTCTGCCTGAGTTCCTCCAGCACTTTGTGTTTTGCTCAAGCACTTTTGAAAGCCAGTCATAGTAATGGCAGAAAATAGCATTGAGAACAATCCTCTTCAAACCACTAGTCCCATAAAAATTAAAAATAAACCAAATAAAAAGCCACTAAATGATTCAGCGGTGTGTGAGCACATAATATGTACCGCACTCACTAATCTGAAAAAGCTCCAAGTTAAAACTTGCTGATATTCAACAACTGTTGGCACTTTCTATTTTGACTTGCTGTACATGACAGGTGTCATTCTATCCCTGTTAATATCTGTTGCAGTGGGAACCAAACTGATTTCCTGTAAATTTCTCTGCACACTTTGCCATACCTGTCAACAGCAAGTATATGTTCATTTCCCCGACATCACTCGCTGATAATGAAACAAGTTGCCAGTCATGATCTTCGCTGCAGTGATTAGATTTGGATTTTCTCCAAATTTGTACTCTGAACGCCATGTTTCACAATTGCATGGAGAAGGGTTATAATGCAGCTGAGATGTTATTTTTCATCCTCTCTTTTGAGCTTTGAACATAGTAACAGTGCAAGTAAAGCCTGTCATGGATAACTGATGAATATTCGGTGGTGAATTATGCACTGCCCTTATGAGTATTTCCAGTAGAAAAAACGTACAATTTTAGTTTTTTCAATTTATTTCACATAAATGTTCACATCTTCTCCTCAGGGCTATGACTCAATCATTATCCACTGTACCACTGTCCACTTAAAAGGGGAGCATTTTTGTTGAAATAGTTCTGACGTATCTGTTCCCTTTCCAATGTTCTTGACAGAAATCATGTTGAAATACACTGCAAAGGTATGTCATTAACTGTGGTACCAAGTGGCACTTTGTTTTGCCAATTACTTGCTTGCTAGTAAACAGCCTGTGTTTTCCAGAGTTACCTGACACTTCTCACTATCGAGATGGCTTCAAGATGGTTGCGAACGGAGGAAAGGGGCATTGTTGGTGAGCTTACCTCACGCACCCTCAGAGGCACTCTAGGTCAGCTTCCGAGACCAGCTGTGGTAGGTGCACCAGGGCACAGAGACGTTTGCGGGATTGACGTTCTCAGATCTTTGCGTTGGTGGAGAGGGCCGACAGAGCCCTGTGGCAGCCTGGGACTCGATTGGATGGAGGGAATCGACAATATTGCCTGGCCAGGCTGACCCTGCTACTCCAACCCAGTTCTGCCGCCAGGACAAAAGGCCTTCATGGCCAAGTTAAGACTCTATTGTTTTGGTGATTTTAAACTTGAAGGTCACAAGATGGCACCGGAAACGTGGCGACTCTTGTGTCATCTACTATGCTTACACCTTGTGCTTCAGTATGATTGTGCCTATGTTTAGAAAGAATGTTGCTGAACTATGCAAAGTAGGAATCTCACTGTAGCCAGGAATATGTGACCATTGAAGCCCATTGAGAAACCACATGATCCAATGATGCAACAAAGAGCATTGGTAAAACTGGTCAAATGGAATCAAGAGAAAGCTCTTCACTGGCTAGAATCAGACCTTGGACAAAGGAAATTGATTGTGATAGTTGGACATTTTATGTAAGAATGTCATTGTTTTGTTCCCAGTGCATCTTACTATGAAGCATTCTTGATTCTTGACTCTTGAGATTAATCATCTCAACACAAAACATTGCTGTAGGGCAGTTTATTTTAGTTTAGTTTAGTTTAGAGATACAGCGCAGAAACAGGTCCTTTGGACCACTGAGCCCACTCCGGCCAGCAATCCCTGTATTGTGACAGTGTTTAAGTCCCAGGCATTTCCAGTCTGATGAAGAGTCTCAATCCGGAACATCACCAATTCCTTTTCTCCAGAGACGCTGCCTGACCCCCCGAGTTACTCCAGCACTTTGTGTCTATTCCCGGTTATCTCTCTGACTTCTCCTTCAGTGGCCTGGTCAAGAAGTGGATATTTATTGATTGCACAGAGCTCAGCTCCATTTGAAACTCTTCAGCAACGAAGAAGCCTACATCAGCACGGAGGAAGGCCCAGGCGAGATTCAGGCATGGCTGACAATGCAATCAACATTTGTGCCACACCAGGGTCAGCCAAAGGTCTCCATTCAAGGACCCAAGCAGTCGTTCCAGGTGCGACAAAGGTTCACCTGTATCTCCTCCAACCTCATCTACTGCATCCGCTGCTCTAGATGTCAGCTGATTTACATCGGGGAGACAAAGCGGAGGTTGGGCGATCGTTTCGCCGAACACCTCCGCTCAGTCTGCAATAACCTACCTGAACTCCCGGTGGCTCAGCACTTCAACTCCCCCTCCCATTCCCAATCCGACCTCTCTGTCCTGGGTCTCCTCCATTGCCAGAGTGAGCAACACCTGAAATTGGAGGAACAGCACCTCATATTCCGCCTGGGTTGCTTGCGTCCTGATGGCATGAACGTTGAATTCTCCCAGTTTTGCTAGCCCTTGCTGTCTCCTCCCCTTCCTTAACCCTCGAGCTGTCTCTTCCCAATCCCCTGACCTCGGGCTCCTCCTCCTCCCTTTTTCCTTCCTTCTCCCCCCCATCCCCCATTAGTCTGAAGAAGGGTTTTGGCCCGAAACGTCGTCTATTTCCTTCGCTCCATAGATGCTGCTGCACCCGCTGAGCTTCTCCAGCATTTTTGTGTACCTTCAGCCAAAGACTATCCCCATGAAGGAATGTCCTTGACATTCAACACTTTATCATACCTGAGCCAAAATAACAAGCCGCTGCAGGAACTTAGCGGGCCTAGCAGCATCTGTGAAGGGAATGGGTATATATTACATCAGGTCGGGGTGCTTCTTCAGATGGGGTGGGCCAAAGCCTGGTCAGTGATATATGTGAAGGGTTTCACCAGTTTCATCCAATACTCCAAAGGCTCCAAGTTTGTTGGTTAATTGGTTTTGCTATATCCTTAATGTCTAAAGTCTAAAGATTGGCAGAAGGGTGGCGACAGTAATAAAGGTTAGAGATGAAAAGGAGACAAAAGGGTAACAGATAAGAAAAGAAGCAGAGATGTGAAATGTACAGCAATAGGATGGGAAAAAGGTGGGTAGACATGTTATCTGTCTACCCCCCTCCCCCTTATATTACATCTAAAGTCAAGCCTTACTGCCCTAAACTGCAAACCTCCAAGATCACAATAAGCAATACAGGCGGTGGTGGTGGTGTCGGCAGCACCAGCTGAGGAAGGCATCAACAGTCTCGATGGTGAAGTTTGGTAGGTCAGTCTACCATAACCAAGACCCGTTATATTATCGAGATCAGCATAAAACGAGGGTTTACTGTACATACATTCTCCACCTCCAGATTCAAACTAGCTGTTCCTTTAAGAGAGAGTGGGAAGAGATTGACAGCATGAGCACTAATGTGAATATCACAGTATCACAAGAGCTCAAGAAACAGATGTCTCAGGAAGCAACCAGCGCCGTCAACATAATTTTAGAATGAACATATTAACTGCCCTGTTTTTTGTGAATGGTAAGCACATTAAAGTGAATTATATGGCCAGCAAGTCGCAAATGGATCTGAGCACAGGGCAAAATTCTGCTTCTTAATGGTCCACGATGCGCTTTGTGTAGTATAGTTGATCCCCCAGTGGCAAATACATGCATATTTTATTGTGATGACATCCACTGGTATATAGGTCAGATGGTAACATTTGGTGAAGGCAGACACATAAGGAATGTGTCAGGAACACTTGTATGACTGCCAAAGATGTCTGCAATCCCTACAAATGCAAAACAACCCATGAATGTGGGATGTTGAATAAGTAATACATACTAATGCACACCGCATGGAAAAGGATACACAGTGCCCTCCATAATGTTTGGGACGAAGACCCATCATTTATTTATTTGCCTCTGTACTACACAATTTGAGATTTTAATAGAAAATAGTGCACATTGTCAGATTTTATTAAAGGCCATTTTTATACACTTTGTTTTCACCATGTAGAAATTACAGCTGTGTTTATACATAGTGCCCCCCATTGCAGGGCACCATAATGTTTGGGACACATGGCTTCACAGGTCTTTGTAATTGCTCAGGTGTGTTAAATTGTCTCCTTAATGCAGATATAAGAGAGCTCTCAGCATCTAGTCTTTCCTCCAGTCTTTCCATCGCCTTTGGAAACTTTTATTGTTGTTTATCAACATGAGGACCAAAGTTGTGCCAATGAAAGTCAAATAAGCCATTATGAGACTGCGAAACAAGAATAAAACTGTGAGAGACATCAGCCAAACCTTAAGCTTACCAAAATCAACTATTTGGAACATTATTAAGAAGAAAGAGAGCACTGGTGAGTTTACTAATCGCAAAGGGACTGGCAGGCCATGGAAGACCTCCACAGCTGATGACAGAAGAATTGTCTCTATAATAAAGAAAAATCCACAAACACCTGTCTGACAGATCAGAAACACTCTTCAGGAGTCAGGTATGGAATTGTCAATGACCACTGCCCACAGAAGACTTCCATGAACAGAAATACAGAGGCTGCACTGCAAGATGCAAACCACTGGTTAGCGTCAAAAATAGGATGGCCAGGTTACAGTTTACCAAGAAGTACTTAAAAGAGCAACCACAGTTCTGGAAAAAGTTCTTGTGGACAGATGAGACTCACGAAAGATTAACTTACGTTTATCTGAGTGATGGCATGAGCAAAGTGTGGAGGAGAGAAGGAACTGCCCAAGATTCAAAGCATACCACCTCAGCTGTGAAGCCTGGGCATGTATGGCTGCTGAAGGTACTGGCTCACATATCTTCATTGATGATACAACTGCTGATGGCAGTAGCATAATGAATTCTGAAGTGTATAGACACATCCTATCTGCTCAAGTTCAAACAAATGGCACAACACTCATTGGCCCGTGGTTCATTCTACAGCAAGACAATGATCCCAAACATACTGCTAAAACAACAAAGGAGATTTTCAAATCTAAAAAATGGTCAATTCTTGAGTGGCCAAGTCGATCACCCGATCTGAACCCAATTGAGCATGCCTCTTATATGTTGAAGAGAAAACTGAAGGGTATTAGCCCCCAAAACAAGCATAAGCAAAAGATGGCTGCAATACAGGCCTGGCAGAGCATCACCAGAGAAGACACCCAGCAACTGGTGATGTCCATGAATCACAGACTTCAAGCAGTCATTGCATGCAAAGGTTATGCAACAAAATACTAAACATCACTACTTTCATTTACATGACATTGCTGTGTCCCAAACATTATGGTGCCCTGAAATGGGGGGACTATGTATAAACATTGCTGTAATTTCTACATGGTGAAACCAAACTTTATATAACTGGTCTTTATTAAAATCTGATAACGTGCCCTTTAACCACATGTTATTTTTTTTTTCTATTACAAATCTCAAATTGTAGAGTACAGAGGCAAATAAATAAATGATGGGCCTTTAGCCCAAACATCATGGAGGGCTCTGTAAATATTGTGTGCTCATCTTAAATCATGTTTCAGTTGTTTTTATCTTTGTGTTATAAATGTCCCCAGCAATATGTTTTTAATTCCTCACAGATTTCCTCCAGTGTTAAATTAATGTGCGAGTGGTACAGCGGTAGTGTTGCAGCCTTACAGCACTTGCAGCACCAGAGACCCGGGTTTGATCCTGACTATGGGTGCTGTCTGTACGGAGTTTGCATGTTCTCCTCCTGACCACGTGTCAGTGCATCGCCACCATTACTAATTGGGCACAGGACCATGGGACCAAGGTGGAGGGATGAAGTTCCAACTACACATCTGAAGCCCGGCGTTCTCGAGTAATCCTGAAACTTTTTATCCATAAACACTGTGGTAGTATCTTCACCAAGAGGACAGGTGTTCAAAATCGTGGCTCACCCCGACCTTCTCAAGGGTTTAGTTTCAGGAATAGGATTGGTTTTATTATTGTCAAATGTAACGAGGTACAGTGAAAAGCTGTGGTTTGCACACTATCCAAACAGATCAAATATACAATCAAGACAAACTCAAGTATGATGGATAAAACAAAGTGGAAGATGCAGACTGCAGCATTGTCACACATTAGTTCCATAGACAAAGTCCAATGTCCACAATGGGATAGTATTGTATCAGATAGTATCCTAGTTTTTGGAAAGACTGTTCAGGAGCCTAATAACAGAGAAGAAACTGTTCCCGACTTTGATGATGCATGTTTTCCATCTTCTGTACCTTCTGCTGGACAGGAGCTGAGAGAAGGAGGAATGACGAGCAAGGGACAAGTTTGGATGAGATGTGAATGCTGGTCTTTAATATATGTCATGGTGATCACTTTGCCTCTATCTTGGCAGTCCCTGCTTTTTGGTGTCTTTGATTCTGCACTGTTTTACAACTTGCTTCTTCTTCTTGTGTATGGCGTGTACAACCTGAAGTTGTAAGACAGCTTGTTCTGTTTGAACTCCTGTTTGTGTACACTAGGTTGATTGCATTCGTCCAAACAGGGTGGACCACGTGAAGGTTGCAACTTGCTGATCTCAGCCGACAGTGCAAAAGGCAAATGTTTTCCAATGGAGAAAGGATACAAACCAAAGGTGATATACCTGGTGTGTGGATGCAGGAGACTGAATCTAGTATGTACTTTGCCCCTTAAACTTTCAAAATATCACAGTGGAAAGCGACCTTTACAAAATAGTAGGAAATGCACCAGATTTTTGAAAACGTTCCTTCAGAATCACTGCATTTTGGCACTCAGCTTGAACAAAAGCTTTGATATTAGCAATAAGAATGGGAGAGGCAAAGACTGGTTCATAGATCATAGAATCATAGAAAATAGGTGCAGGAATAGGCCATTCAGCCTTTTGAGTCAGCACCGCCATTCAATAGGTATACAGGGTCTTGGTGAGACCACACCTGGAGTATTGGGTACAGTTTTGGTGTCCAAATCTGAGGAAGGACATTATTGCCATAGAGGGAGTGCAGGGAAGGTTCACCAGACTGATTCCTGGGATGTCAGGACTGTCTTATGAAGAAAGACTGGATAGACTTGGTTTATACTCTCTAAATTTAGGAGATTGAGAGGGGATCCTATAGAAACTTACAAAATTCTTAAGGGGTTGGACAGGCTAGATGCAGGAAGATTGTTCCCGATGTTGGGGAAGTCCAGGACAAGGGGTCACAGCTTAAGGATAAGGGGGAAATCCTTTAAAACCGAGATGAGGAGAACGTTTTTCACACAGAGGGTGGTGAATCTCTGGAACTCTCTGCCACAGAGGGTAGTTGAGGCCAGTTAATTGGCTATATTTAAGAGGGAGTTAGATGTGGCCCTTGTGGCTAAGGGGATCAGGGGGTATGGAGAGAAGGCAGGTACGGGGTACTGAGTTGGATGATCAGCCATGATCATATTGAATGGCGGTGCAGGCTCGAAGGGCCGAATGGCCTACTCCTGCACCTAATTTCTATGTTTCTATGTTTCTAATATGATCATGGCTGATCATCCAAAATCAGTAACCCTGTTCCAGCTTTATCCCCGAGTTGCACGCAGAACTTGAGAACAGTCTCTCGATATGAAGGTGGGAAACCGAGACAAATACCTCAACATCACTTGATGTAATAACTTTCTTTCTCTTCCTGTCTTTTATACCTGCAAAACCTTTCAAGAATAACTGAGAACATCAGATTCTGGCTGTAGTTTACCGAGCACTAAACTCTAAATGAATGAACTGTCAGTTATTGAGGTTTACACTTTCTGTGGTCCCCCAGCAGCTTGCCCATAGTGAGATTAGCCTGCTGTGTGCTTTTTTTTAGGTTAGACAGTATTATTACAGCTGCTGCCCAAATGGTCATTGAACAGAGTGTACTTTTTAATGCACCAGGGCTTCCAAAAGCTGTGCAAAGTAATATTGCACATTCCTGACACTGCACCAAGAAGTGTAAAACTGACCTTTCCGAGAACTCTCCCTGCCCTTTTACTCCATTAGTCAGTCTACAAGAAGAAGGATCTCGACCCGAAACGTCACCCATTCCTTCTCTCCCGCTGAGTTACTCCAGCATTTTGTCAAGAATTTCGTTGTTCTGTTGACGGTACATAAGACAATTAAACTCTCTTGACTCTCGTAGCATTTCCATTGAAGTACATCTCATGTTATGTTCAGGGTCTATCCACCGGGGTCGGTAAACACCAGAGAAAACTGATCGACATGGTGAAGCCACCCCATCCAGACACAACTAACTGGCATCATGATGGCAGCATATTACACATGCGTAGGAACTAACTCAACAAAACCAAAAGGAAATAACATCAATCACAGTGCCGCCAGTTATAGGATGACTAATTGCACCAACTCTTGCTTCAAGCAAAAGTTCAAAGCAGTTAGATTCAGTTTGCATTTAAGACTAGTGTCGCTCAGTATGGAATAAAAGCTGTGACGTAAGTGAGATATCGGCGTGCTGCTGGATGCCGATAAGCTAACTCATTGCAGATAGATATTACATTCCGAATCAGTGTGATTTGAAACAAAGTCGAGGAGATTGTTGCCTTGCCAGGTACGGAGGGAGCAAGAAAGAATCTCCTGATTCAACAGGGTCGTTGGAAAGATTTAACTTTGTTATTCAGTATTTAACAGTCATGATTAACATTTGCAAATTTCTTATATTTAAGACAGTGTTGTATAGTGTTCAAGATCTTGATCGATGTTAGGAAGAAGCTATTCATGAACCTAGTGGTCATGGTTTTCAGACTTTTACACCTTCTTCATGATAGTAGGAGTGGGATAAAAGTGTTGCCAGGGTGTTACGGATCTTTGATGATATTGGTTGCCTTTTTGAGGTGATGCCTCCTGTTGTTTTGTTGGTGGGGAGATAATTTCCTGTGATGGACCAGAGGGTGTCAAAAGCTCTCTGTGATCTCCTTTGTACCTTGGTGCTCTAGTTGTTGAACCAGGCTGCGATACAACCAGTCAGTATGTTCTCTACCATGTACCTGAAGAGGTTCAAGAGAGTATTCGTTGACAAACCGAATCTCCTCATTCTTACAAGGACGGTTTACAATATTCTACGGAACATTTTGAGGACGATTGCAATACTTCCATTGTCAATGTCAAGTATTTAGAACCAGATGTACATGCAGATGGACACGTATGTTATTCATACCTGTATTTTCAGTTCTCGTTTTAGGCTTTGCTTCTTTACATGGCAGGTGCAAATGTGGGTGGTTGTGTGACAGTCAGTAAGAAAAGGTATGTTGATGAATGCAGATGATTCTGCCCTCCAATAAAACCTCTACTGTGTAGATATATGGTTCCTCTAGCCAACATACAAAGTAAGACTGGGGGATGGTGTCTATGGGAGGACTGCCGTCTGCCAACATTATCACTACGCCTGTCCGAAAACTCTTATACACTCATGTTAAGGAAGCTACTGAAGCCCACACTGAATTTCCAATGTTGTAGAGAGACACAAAGTGCCGGAGTAACTCAGCAGGACCGGCAGCATCTTTGGATAGAAAGAATGGGTGACGTTTCGGGTCGAGACCCTTACTCAGAATAAGCGTTAACAATGCTGATATTGGATGTCATTGGAGATCTCAATGAACTACATTAATGAGCATTGCAATTAAGTTGCAGAATTTATTTAGTTTCTGGAAATCACATTTTGAGTTGTAATAGTGATTGCTGCCCTTTCATAGGTGGCTGCAGTGAAATCAAGTTGAGGTGAAGAATTCGGAGTATTACAAAATGCTGAAATCATTTGGCTTAAGTAAAGTATTTTGACATCAATACTGAAAATAAATCTGCTGACAACTGTCTACAGTACTCTGGCCTTACTCCAAAGGGAACAGTCTACTTTCCATGAACAGGGTGGTGCATAATTTCATGAAAGGAAGAGTTCATGTTCCTCTCTGAATAAGGGTTTAAGAAGGAACTGCAGATGCTGGAAAATCAAAGGTAGACAAAAGTGCTGGAGAAACTCAGCGGGTGCACCAGCATCTATGGAGCGAAGGGAATGGGCAACGTTGCCTATTTCCTTCGCTCCATAGATGCTGCTGCACCTGCTGAGTTTCTCCAGCACTTTTGTCTACCTCCTCTGAATAAATCTGTCCTTCATTTAGCATCAGTGTGAACGGGGGAGGTCGAACATCTCAGCCTAGTCGTTCTGTCCACAAGATCGTCTGGCTCATTTACATCCGAACCGCCTCTTTAATTCTTGCTGGCGATTGCTTCCAGTTTCCTATTTGCAGCTTACTTTCCTGTTTTAATTACACTTTGAACATCCGGCCCGTAAGTTTACCATGAATTCCTGCATGCAGTCATGACGAGCAAAAAGAGTGCATGAGCTTTTTAAAAATTCTCTTAGAACAAAAGGGTATTAAGTTTGTGAACTGTTCAGATGCCAGCCACAGCACAAAATCGAAGCCCTTTAGACTTATAAATTGTCTGACAATCTGGAGTATATCCAGCTGGCTTTGACCTGCATCTATGTTTGTAGTTTGTAGTTCCCCGAAGGAAATAGGTGTTCCGGTTTCCACATTCCGTTGTGTTTTGTAGGTTAATTGGCTTCTATAAAATCCCTGTTGTGTGGATTAAACTAGTGGAGGGGTGATCGCTGGTCGGTGCGGACTTGAAACGCTTCTTCTCCTTTTGAAGAATGGTTTTTATAATATCGCCTACTGTGTGGAAAATAAACAGGAACTATCTGGTGAAACGGCACATGCTTTTAATACCCCTCTCAACACCATCACACCCTTGTAAACTGATAAACCTCAAACATCAAACATCCAACCCCATATTCTTCCCTTTCTTTAACCCCCCCCCCCCCCCCTCTCATTCTTCAACCTCTCAACCTTTCAATGCTGTCTCCGCTCCCCTACCCCACACCTCCATTTTCCTAATGGGAGATTCCCCCATAGCTCATAGCCTCAGAATAAAACCTTGACTGGATAGATGTTTGTACTCTCTAGAATTTAGGAGATTGAGAGGGGATCTTATAGAAACTTACAAAATTCTTAAGGGGTTGGACAGGCTAGATGCAGGAGATTGTTCCCGATGTTGGGGAAGTCCAGGACAAAGGGTAACAGCTTAAGGATAAGGGGGAAATCCTTTAAAACCGGATGAGGAGAACTTTTTTCACACAGAGAGTGGTGAATCTCTGGAACTCTCTGCCACAGAGGGTAGTTGAGGCCAGTTCATTGGCTATATTTAAGAGGGAGTTAGATGTGGCCCTTGTGGCTAAAGGGATCAGGGGGTATGGAGAGAAGGCAGGTACGGGATGCTGAGTTGGATGATCAGCCATGATCATATTAAATGGCGGTGCAGGCTCGAAGGGCCGAATGGCCTACTCCTGCACCTAATTTCTATGTTTCTATGTTTCCTTTTGGAAGGAGATGAGGAGGAATTTCTTTCATCAGAAGGTGGTGAATCTGTGGAATTCATTGCCACAGAAGGCTGTGAAGGCCAAGTCAATGGATATTCTTAAGGCAGTGTTAGATAAATTCTTGATGAGTATAGGTGTCTGTGGTTATGGGAAGATGGCAGGAGAACGAGGTTAGGAGGGAGAGATAGATCAACCATGATTGAATGGCAGTCGACTTGATGGGCCGAATGGCCTAATTCTGCTCCTATCACTTATGAACTGTAGGTGTGCGAACTTATTTAACCATCCCAATCTCTCAAAAGCTTCCTCCCAGCCCCTCCCACAACAATCTCAGAGGGCAAGGAAAGGTGAGATAAACTTAATAATCTGACAAATAGTTATCTTCGAGCCAATTATTTGGCATCACTTCATTGATGCTCGTGGGAGCTTGCTCTGTGCAAATTGGCTGCTGTGTTACCTCCTCTACAGCAGTGACTAAATTTCAAAAGTAGGCTGTAAAGTGCTTTGAGATATCCTGAGGTTTCTTTACTTCATAAACTCATCATTATTCTGGATCCAATTCCCTAAAGTAGCCCACACAAGCAGCTAATTTAAATTTCTGTGTGCAGCTCATTCTTATATGCAAATCAATTCACAATTTCTTCACGTGTTTAAAAAATGCTCTTGTCACCAGCTTGTGTTACAAGCATTCGGATCACTGACTGATTTCTGTGTCACCATTGAAAGCAACAGGCAAACTCTGAAATGATGCCTCTATATTTTACACTGTTGGAGTTGAGATACAGTAATCAAACTTAATGGGGTCTATGCATGTTTATACTAAAGTGCGCACGTACTGCCAAGCGGTAAGGATATGCTTAATGTTCAGTGCATTTGCCCAAAGTTGGTTAATTGGGGTCATGCCCTCTTATACCAATTATTTCTGTCCTGCTTTTTACTACCAAGTTCAGAAGAAATGCTGAACGCAGTGCATATATCAGAAACTGTCTTAATGGCTGTCGTGACTCTGGCAGAGAACGCAAGGAACATCGCAACGGGAGTAGGGCTTTTAGTCGCCGTTTTGACATTTAATGAGATTGCAAATGATTTGTCATCGAACTCCATATACAACCCATTCTCACATCTCTTAGACCATCCATTTTAAAAACTCTATCAAAGTCGTATATAAAATGTTGAATTCAAGCTCTCAGCCAAGATTGAAGAAGGTGCATTCAAATTATGTGGGAAGGAACTGCAGATGCTGGTTTAAACCGAAGATAGACACAAAAAGCTGGAGTAACTCAGCGAGACAGGCAGAATCTCCGGAGAGAAGGAATGGGTGACGTTTCGGGTCAAGACCCTTCTTCGGATGAGTCCCAATTGTGTGTGGATGTGGTTCACTATCCTGAATGGCCCACCGAGGACTGGGTCGGACCGGGGTCAGAGTCGGGCTGAGGTGGACAGGCCACATTGCCGGCGAGGAGGGGCTGATGAGAACTAAGAGGATCCCGTGTGGGGGGGGGAGGGAGAGAGATTCAGATTCCGTCAGTGTAGACTACAAGGAAGATCAGAGTACAGTACAGAGCTACCGGTAAGGAAGATCTGGGTGTGGGGGGGGGGTGGGGGGCGAGAACCCAGTGGGGGGGACAAAGTAGGGATGAGTACTTTCTGTAATTTTGTCAGTGCCTTTGGGCGACTCCTTTGTGTGCTTAGTATGCAAAAAAAACGTTTTTCACTGCACCTAGTGACAATAAAAGTATTATAGTCATCATCACCTCTTCATCCCAGGTTCCCCAAATGCCTTGCCGATAACTCTGGTGACCCGATGCCCATTTGCTGCCTTCTGCTGATCCCTCTGGCTCACTACCCTAAAGGCCTGAAGACCCAGAAGTGTGAAAACGCACACCTCCAGATTCAGGGACAATTTCTTCCCAGCTGTTATCAGGCAACTGAATCATCCTACCGCAGCCAGAGAGCAGAGCTGCTATTTTCTACCTCATTGGTGACCCTCGGACTTTGATCGGACGTTGCTGGCTGTACCTTGCACTAACCGTTATTCCCTTATCATGTACCTGTACACTGTCAATAACTCGATTGTAGTCTTTCTACCGATTGGATCATACACAACAAATGCTTTTCACTGTACCTCGGTACACGTGACAATAAACTAAACTGAACTGAAGCTGTTCTTTCTCTGCACGCAGCTGCCGCTCAGAACTCGTTCCACCGCAACGTAAGTGGAATGAGCTCAAGAGCGGGGAGAGGGCCAGTTTGTAAAGCTAAGGGAGTGGCAGGCACAGGAACAGCAAGCAGTTCGGCCCAATACCCTGCCGCAGATTGGCCTGGCCACCTGTAATTATTATTCTGACTGCAGGTTCATTTTTGGATTCTGCAGCTTTCCATGTCCCAGCTCCAAATGCATCCGGCCCTGGATGAAAATAAAAGTGTGAATATTTCCACACTGGCTGCATTCCTACTTGGAACTGACTTTGCCAGGCATGCCTTAACCACCAGGGATTCCTAGTTCCTACCTATTAAATATCGCACATAGGGCTGGCAAATTGAGCTTGGTAATACAAAGACCCACTATATCAGATAATTCCAATTCGCAAGTATGTTTTTGGAAGTTTAAGAAAACAATTGCAAAGCACACACTTGAGAAAAGTGCTAGAACCCTCTTCAACCCTCGAAGCTTTGTAGGCAAAAAAAAAATCACACTCTATTCATCTGGCTCCAAATTATTCTGCCGCTAATTATCTCCTATTTTAGCTCTTCGGCAGAAGCACCACGCTACAAAAAACAAGCTGCCTGGAGACATTTTAATGAGTAGCCTATTTACAATCCACACTTGAAATTTGTGTAAGGAGCATTTAGCAGCATTTGCATGCTGACTGTCTGGCTGTCTTTGAATTCAGACCTCCAGCTGGGGACTTTGCAAATCATTGCTACCCCTTGTCCCACATTAGCATGTGCCACCTGTGGTGCAGACAATGGTAAAAACATGCTTCGCCTTTTTAATTATTAATTGTGTCTGAGTCTTGCCCGCCCAGCGTATAGGAACTTCTGCAAATACGGCGACTGCAGCAAAAGGCTGGAGATTGGTTCTCTGATGTCTTGCTGTGTAACTGATTTATTCATTTAGGGAGTCATTGCCATTTAGATTATAATGTCTCTGTCTATAATGATACTTTACAGAAGATAAGGAGCTATCTACGGATAGATAAACGTAAAATGCACTGGCACACAGATTCATACACACGGACACACGGACACACAGACACACACACACACACACACACAGACACACACACACACACACACACACACACACACACACAGTGCCACAGTGGTACAGTAGAATGCGGAGAGGATGGTTCCATGAGAAGGAGAGTCTAAAACCAGAGGCATTAGATTAAAAAGGACATACCTTTAGAAAGGAGATGAGAAGGAATTTATGTTGCCAAAGGATGGTGAATCTTTGGAATTTATTGTCATAGATGGCTGTGAAGCCCATTCCATGGATATTTTTAAGGTGGAGATTGACAGATTCTTGATTAGTTCGGATGTCAGAGGTTATGGGGCGAAGGGAAAAATAGATCAGCCATGATTGAATGGCAGACTTGAAACGGCAGACTTGATTGAGCCGAATGGCCTAATTCTGCTCCTATAACTTATAAATTTACTGCCTTACAGGGCCAGGGACCTGGGTTCAATCACGGGAGCTGTCTGTACAGAGTTTGTCTGCTCTCCCCAGGACCTGCGTGGGTTTTCTCCGGGTGCTCCGGTTTCCTCCCACACTCCAAAGGCAAACAGGTTTGCCGGTTCATTGTCCCTAGTGTGCTGGTGTAGGGGGATCGCGGGTCGGCACGGACTCGATGGGCCAAAGGGCCTGTTTCCACGCTGTATCTCAAAACAAAGTAAAATGTATAAATTGTACACACAGGCAGCTAGAATGCTGATAATTTTGAATTATAAAGAACCATGCAATCAAGTGTTGAATATAATTATATCCTGATATTGCAATATATTAATGCTGATCAGGTTGGGACTGATTACCAAGCAAATGAAATTACGTAAGCGTTCATAATAATTTATTAAATTACAGATGTTAAACCTGTTATCTCCTGACACTTGAAAATGAGAGCTCAGATGAAGAGGACCTGGCTGTCTCTGACAATGACATCTCAGTAAACAGCGATGATTGATAAGTGCAATGGTTTATTGCTCGACATTTGTGTGCATGTCAGCTACTTGGCAGACATGGCGCGAGAGAATTTAATGGGTCATATGGGTGCCTGTGATCTCTGATTTGCCTAGTAAGTAGTTTAGTACAGACCGTGATCTAGAACAGACTCAGTGTCTGAAGACGGGTCTCGACCCGAAACGTCACCTTTACCTTTATCCAGAGATGTTCTTGGACCCGATGAGTTACTCCAGCTTTTTGTGTCTATCCCTGATTAATGTTGCTTGGTTCATCACTGCATTTCAAACATTGTCAGGGCGACACGCTGGCGCAGCAGTAGAGTTGCTGCCTTACAGCGCCAGAGACCCGGGATTCAATCCTGACTACGGGTGCTGTCTGTACGGAGTTTGTACGCTCTCCCCGTGACCGTGTGGGTTTTACTCCGGGTGCTCCGGTAATCTCCCACGTGCCAAAGACCTGCAGGTTTGTAGGTTAATTTGGCTTTGGTAAAACATTTAAATTGTCCCTCGTGTGTAAATTGTGCTAGTAAATGGGGATCGCTGGTGGGCCGAGGGCCTGTGGGCCGAAGGATCTGTTTCCACGCTGTATCTCTATAAACTAAACTAAACTAAAAAAAAGCAAAGGAAACAAACTACATCAAAGTGACGAAGGCACAGAGGATAATAATACCTGCTTAATGTAACATGATGAATAGTCCATGGCAGCTATGGGACAATTAACCTGTTCACACGAGGATTCTTTTAGTTGAGGGAGGATTCTAGCAACTAACCTGGAACCATGTAGTCTCTTTGAATATTCCTGTGTGATCTTTAACTTCAACCTGAATAATAAAGTAAGATATCAGTTTAATGTTCACCTCAATTGAGACACTTTCACTCCCTATTAGATTGCCAGTTTAGGCACTAAAATCTTCCTGATCAAACAGATGGGATTAAGGAAAAGGCTTTTGAAGCTGCAGAACATAACTAGAAAAAGACGCATCATGCAGGCTTCTTATTGTTTACATCATAGGCATGCAGTAGCTGGCAAGATAAGAACCTGGCCATCACTAAATCAATGGCTTAAAATTATAGTCACAAAGTACAAAAACAAGCTGTTCGGCCACCAAGTCCATGATAACCACCCATTTAACTGCTGATGTTCTGGTTGCTCATTGTCACGTTATCTCTGACTGCTTATATGAAACAAAAAGCCAAGAACACACACTCATACGGTGACACAGTGTTACAGTAGGCATGTAACAAACAGCAAATGGCAGACACAAAATGCCAGACTAACTCAGTGGGACAGGCAGCATCTCTTTCGAGAGAAGGAATGGGTAACGTTTCTGGTTGAGACTTTTCTTCATTCCCGATGAGTTACTCCAGCATTATGTGTCTATCTTCGGTGTGAACCAGCATGTGCATTTCCTTCCTCAACAGCAAATGGTCATGTTTGCATTTTCCTCCATCCAAAGTTTATTTGCATTTGCGTAGATTTTGAATAAATAGCAGAAAGCAATCTCATTCTGAGTCCCAGTATTATAAATGAATATTCAACATATTCATTTCTTGATCCAAAACTAATCCCATTTTCTTTTGTCAGTTCAGACAACTAACACTAGATTTGACCAATTCACCAATACACTACGGTTAATTTTTAATGGCCAATTAACCTACCACCACTTTAGAATATGGATGGAGTTAACCACATTATATGGCCCAGGAAATGCCCTTCCCTGAACAATGTTCCTGAATATGTTAAGTTATCATTTCTAATACTGGGATTCAGAATTGGAATGATTTGTACTCGTAATCACATAATTGCAAATAAACTTTGAATGGAGGGAAATGCAAACTTGACCTTTTGCTGTTTGTTACAACACTACTGTGTCACCGTGTGAGTGTGTCTTAGTTTAGTTTAGTTTATGGCTACAGCGCGGATGCAAGCCATTCGGCCCATCGAGTCCAGGCCAACCAGCGATCCCCAAACACGAGCTCCATCCCACACACTGGGGACAATTTACAATTTTATCAAAGCCAATTAACCAACAAACCTGTATGTCCTAGGAGTGTGGGAGGAAACCGGAGCATCTGGAAAAGACCCACACAGTCACAGAGAGAACGTACAAACTCCGTACAGACAGCACTCATAGTCAGGATCAAAGACAATTCTCTGTTGCTGTAGGACAGCAACTCTACCCCTGCGCCACAGTACTGCCCTTCTTGTCTCTTTGTTTCATGTAAGCAGTCAGAGATAACTTGAGAATTAGCAACCGGAGCAACTGGATTGGTCTGAAGAAGGGTCTCGACCAGAAACGTCATCCATTCCTTCTCTACAGAGATGCCGCCTGTCCCGTTGAGTTACTCCAGAATTTTGTGTCTACCTTCGACTTAAACCAGCATCTGCAGTTCTTTCCGACACAACAGCAGTTAATTGCTGACTGCAGGAAATATTGGATCATTTGCAAAACGGGCAATATTTCCATATCAGATTTGCATCAAAAGGAGATCTACTTGTCGGGCAATTAAATGTTGCCAAGATATTAGACAGTATTGCCCGAGGATCACTCCCAGGGCAACTAGTGTACCAGCAGAATGTGATGTCACCAAGATAAGTCCCTACTATTTGTGGGCAGAGATCCGGGTTCAATCCTGACTACGGGTGCTGCCTGTATGGAAATCTCTGTGAGATCGCATCTCATCTCCTGTGCCTGGTGAGACCGCACCTGAAGTATTATGTGCAATTTTGGTCTTCTAATTTGAGGAAGGACTTTATTGCTATTGAGGGAGTGCAGCATAGGTCCACCAGGTTAATTCTCGGGATGGCGGGACTGATGTGTGATGAAAGAATGGGTCGGCTGTTCTTATATTCGCTGGAATTCAAAGGTTCAAAGGTATTTTTTGGTCACGTAGACCAATTAAGGTACAGTGAAACTCGATTTACCATACAGTCATACTAAAACAAAGTAATGACACTCAACTACATAAAAGTTAACATAAACATCCACCACAGCGGATTCCCCACATTCCTCACTGTGATGGAAGGAAATAAAGTAATCTTCTTCACTCTTTATTCTCCCGTGGTCAGGGCAGTCGAACCATCCACAGTCGAGGCGATTGAAGCACCTGCAGCTGGCGGTCAAAGCCCCCACGTCGGGGCGATCAAAGCTCCCGCGGCCTGGAACTCCCAAAGACGATCCCTAACCAAGGGACTGCGAGCTCTGCAGCCTCCTGCAGCCTCCCGTAGTTAAGTCCTGCAGCCTCCCGTGGTTCAAGCTCCCAAGGTCAATCCCCAGCTAGAGGCCGCCAGCTCCTCGGTATTAGGCCGCAGTGCGGACGGAGATACGATACGGAAAAAAATCGCATCTTCGTCAAGGGAAGAGATTTTTTTAAGTATTCCCCAAGCCCCCCCCCCCCCCATCAGATAAAACAAAGCAAAAGAACACCTAAACATACATTTAACACATACTAAAAAATAACAAAGAGAGAAAAGGACGAGACAGACTGTTGGCGAGGCAGCCATTGCGGCGCCACCCAATGCCGAATTTACATAGAAGGATGAGAGGGCATCTCATAGAAACATATAAAATCCTTAGAGGATTGGACAGGGTAGATGGAAGAAAAATGGTCCCGATGTTGGGGGAGTCCAGAACCAGGGGTCAAAGTTTAAGAATAAGGGGTAGGACATTTAGGACTGAGATGAGGAAAATCTTTTTCACCCAGAGAGTTGTGAATCTGTGGAATTCTCTGCCACTGAAGGCAGTGGAGGCCAATTCACTGGATGTTTACTAGAGAGAGTTAGATTTAGCTCTTAGGGCTAAGGGAATCAAGGGATATATGGGGAAAAGCCAGAACGGGGTACTGATTTTGGATGAACAGCCATGATCATATTTAATGGCAGTGCTGGCTCGAAGGGCTGAATGGCCTATTCCTGCACGTATGTTCTATGTTTCTATGTTCCAAAGAATAGAGTCCCAGCCTGCTCAACCTCTCCTTGTAGCTCAGAATTTCGAGTCCCGGCAACATCCTGGTAAAATAGAAGGCTGTGAATCCTCGTGGTCATCTGCCAAGAATGGATTTTGTGCCTCCTCAAAGACGAGAGAAATGGGAGTCATAGTAAACAATGCTATCTCCCCTATCAGTTGAAGTAACTGCGTGGTTTGTGTATTCATGCTGCTATCTTATACCTTCTGTGCAATGGTTCTGGCAAAGACAGAGACGGGATACAGGGGTCAAATGTCCAAGGTCAGCAATGTCAGAACATAAATCAGACTGGGCTTCAAAGCATAATTGAAATAACATTTAAACTGTACAGCTCTCAGAGACAAGTTGCTTCAGAGTACATTTGGTTGCCAGCAATCCCTGTATTGCATAGCAAGCTGCTTCTGACCACAGGTCACACACTTTGGCCTTGAAGAAAGAGCTCTGTGCATGGTGATTACCATGGCGCTGCTGCCAGAAGATGAATTTTTAATGTGTGCTGTGTGTGTGAGCACCAGTCTGATAACACATTAAACAGAAAGTCGTGTTTATAAATCCCGCCGGGCTTGGCTCCAACTAACAATCTTCTACAGAGACAAAGTGCTGGAGTAACTCAGCAGGACAGGCGACATCTGTGGAGGGAATGGATAGGCGACATTAAGGGTCAGGACCCTCCTTCGAACCCGTCTGAAGATCCATTCTACAGATCCATTCCTTCCACCGATTCTGAAGATCGACACAAAATGCTGGAGTAACTCAGCAGGTCAGGCAGCATCTCTGGAGAAAATGAATAGATGACATTTTGGGTCGAGGCCCTTCTTAGGGGTGAGCACGCCTTTGCGGTTGCAGCTCCTAGACTGTGGAACAGCATCCCCCTTCCCATCAAAACTGCCCCAGCCATCGACTCCTTTAAGTCAAGACTAAAAACTTATCTATACTCCCAAGCCTTTCCTGACGTCCACTGAGCGAGGGCTATATGTATATATGTATGTAGTTTGTTTGTTTATACTATTCTTATAACAAATGTAAAGCACTTTGGCCAACAAGAGTTGTTTTTTAAATGTGCTATATAAACTAATGTGACTTGACTTGACTTCTTCAGACAGAAGGCTCCTTCTCTTCAGAGATGCTGCTTGACCCGTGGAGTTACTGCAGCTTTATGTGTCTATCTTCTGTTGATCTGAAGGTTTAGGGTCTGAGAAGGGTCTCCCAGAGTGCCATGCTACAAGAAGGTATTACGTGGCTGCATTGTGAAGTCAGGTCTCCTGCTGGAGTTAAACAGCAGACAGCAATGTACCGGAGGAACTCAGCGGGTCAGGTATCATCTGTGGAGAGAAATGGACAGATGGGTCAGGATCCTTCTACAGCACTCAAGACACCGGCAACTGCAATCTCTTGTGTCTCCCTTTTGTAATCAGTGTGGACGAATATATCAATGTTCTGCAAGACAGTCGAGATATGGGACAAAACCATATGGATAATGTTTCAAGGAACTTCTAAAGACCTGATGAGTCAAATAGTCTCCTGTTTGGTGAAGGTATCTTGCCTAGTAATTGGATGGAGCTTGTACAGGCACATAAACACGCAGTTTGCAGGTGACGGTATTAATATATTGCACTATGAGGATGTGTAGCCGGGAAATCCATAAAACACGAGCCCCAAGATGTTGTGCCTCACTCAACAAGGCTACATACTCACCAATTTTAGGTAACTAACCTCCCTTCCCCCCTCCCTTTCTTGCACCCACCCCCCCTCCCTCCCCCGTACCCCACTTGGACTCACACCTATTTTTTCCCCTCCCACCTCATTATGATAATATCTGCCTCAACTACTTCCACCAGGAGCTTGTTCCATATACTCACCACCCTTTGTGTAAAGAAACGTTACCTCTCAGGTTCCCATTAAATCCCCCCCCCCCCCCCCCCCCCCTCAACCTAAACCTATGTCCTCTGGTTCTCCAATCCCCTTCTCCGGTCTACGCAATCTATTCCACTCTTGTTTTTGTACATCTCTATAAGATCACCCCTCATCCTCCTGCGCTCCAAGAAACAGAATCCTAGCTTGCTCAACCTCTCTCTACAGCTCAGGCACTCACCCCCCCCCCCCCCCCCCCCCCCTCCACCTTAAACCTTCGACAGAACCCTGGACTTTGAGTCAATTTGTGGTACGTAAATGAGTATTTCGGACGTCGATGTTACCTCGCATATCTGTAGACCTCTTTCAGTGTGTAAATAGAAACATAGAAACATAGAAATTAGGTGCAGGAGTAGGCCATTCGGCCCTTCGAGCCTGCACCGCCATTCAATATGATCATGGCTGATCATCCAACTCAGTATCCCGTACCTGCCTTCTCTCCATACCC
Organism: Leucoraja erinaceus; assembly: GCF_028641065.1. Taxonomy (NCBI): domain Eukaryota; kingdom Metazoa; phylum Chordata; class Chondrichthyes; order Rajiformes; family Rajidae; genus Leucoraja; species Leucoraja erinaceus. Next base: position 25,121,631 of record NC_073405.1, on the reverse strand, counting down.
TCTGATCCCCTTGGCCACAAGGGCCACATCTAACTCCCTCTTAAATATAGCCAATGAACTGGCCTCAACTACCCTCTGTGGCAGAGAGTTCCAGAGATTCACCACTCTCTGTGTGAAAAAAGTTCTCCTCATCTCGGTTTTAAAGGATTTCCCCTTTATCCTTAAGCTGTGACCCCTTGTCCTGGACTTCCCCAACATCGGGAACAATCTTCCTGCATCTAGCCTGTCCAACCCCTTAAGAATTTTGTAAGTTTCTATAAGATCCCCTCTCAATCTCCTAAATTCTAGAGAGTATAAACCAAGTCTATCCAGTCTTTCTTCATAAGACAGTCCTGACATCCCAGGAATCCCAGGAAATGTACGTCCACTGGACTGGAAACGAAATGTGAGGAAAATCCACTGCCACCGGTCATCCAGTGGCAAATTCCCAAAGAAATACATCACCCGAAACCACTGATATTTAGACAATTACAGAGTTAGTTGGGGAAGATTGCTGAATGTAATTTCCTTCCTGATCTAACTATAATATTTTGGTGATCACGCTCCAAAAGTAATTTTTTGGTATTGAAAATGCTTTGGAACTTCTAGATGTGCTCAAGAACGCAAGAAAATAATAGCAGGAGTTGGCCACCGGATCCTTCAAGCCAGCCCTGAAATTGAATATGTGTAGGAATGAACTGCAAGTGCTGGTTTAAACCGAAGATAGACACAAAATGTTAGGCAGCATCTCTGGAGAGAAAGAATGGGTAACGTTTCTGGTCGAGATCCTTCTTGATGGCTGATCTCTGCTGACCTCATCTCCTTCTCTGTGCATATTTCATATCCATCTATTCCTCAATCTATCAAGTACTTATCCACCTCCACTTTAATCATTCTAATGATCCAGCGTCCACCCGTGTGGAGAATTCCAGGTATTAACCCATCCCCCCCTGCTCTCCACCACCGAAAGATGCTATTCAAATATAGTCTATTTCAATTTGCAAATTGTTTCAGGTGAGGACATTCAGAAGTAATTTGACTGCTTCATTTGTAAGTCAGTTTGAATTTGGTTCTTCTTACGCAACTCCCTGGCTTGCTTCCACGCCAGCTCTGTGGATCCTGTTAGATTTGTGTAAATATCCATGTTGCGGAAACAGGTCATCAGTCATGGACCCCCTTTCCACTGGGCCAAGACTCCACCAATCCCACAGGGTACCTGAAATGCAACAGCCAACTCACATTAAAGAAGACACAGTCAAAGGCAATTTCCACTCCCCAATATGAAGGTAGACAAAAGTGCTGGAGAAACTCAGCGGGTGCAGCAGCATCTATGGAGCGAAGGAAATAGGCAATGTTTCGGGCTGAGACCCTTCTTCAATATGAAGTTCAGCCGCCCTTACTGGTGACTCCATCAGCGATGGATCTGAACGTCATTGTCATAGCCACCCTGAGTGTAACACCGTGGGCAAGAGATGGCCAGCCCCAAAATGAAGGCAATGGATAAACCTCCAGGAAGGGCACTATCTTCTTCAAGTGGGGGGGGTGTGGAATCTGTTTGGTGGGGGTTTGGGCGGCACGGTGGCACAGCGGTAGAGTTGCTGCCATACAGCGCCGGAGACCCGCTTCGATCCTGACTAAGAGTGCTGTCTGTACGGAGTTTGTACATTCTCCCCGTCACCTGCCTGGGTTTTTTCCGGGATCTCCAGTTTCCTCCCACACTCCAAACACGTACAAGTCTGTAGATTAATTGGGTTGGTACAATTGTAAATTGTCCCTAGTGTGTAGGATAGTGTTAGTATATGGGGATCGCTGGTTAGCACAGATTAGGTGGGCCATAGGGCCTGTTTCCGCACTGTATCTCTAAACGAAACTAAACTAAACTGAAGTTGGGAGAGAAAACTGTCTGTTTTATACCTTCTGCTTTTATCGCTGCCCTTTTTTCCAACCCCCCCCCCCCCCCCTTTCACCTGTGACCACCTATTACCTGCCGGCGTTTGTGTTGCAACTCATCTTTCACAGCTTTCTTCCTCACCTCCCGCTACAATGAGCCTAAAGAAGGGTCCAGACCTGATACATCATCTACCTATTTCCCCCACAGATGCTGCCTGACCCATTGAACTACTCCAGCACTTTGTGTCCTTTTGCCTTCTTCACAGCTTTGCATTGGTCACCACTGCTTTAAACCATGCATCTCCACTTTCTGCATTGAACTTGTTTCAAAAAAGTAGGTTTGCTCTGTTGTATTTCAGTCCAATGTTATAACAGTAAACCGGTGAGAACCTGAGGGCATTATCACGTTAATCCCCAATTCCATGGAGATTGAAACATGCAAAATTGAAAGAAGGTCGACATTTCCCTGCATCTGCCAACAGTTTAAGTATTGCTATCATCTGCAAATCATAAAAAAATGTTGATGTTGGTTCAGGTGAGTGTATTTTACTACCAATGCATTCCAATCCCTATTTCACACTCACAAAAGACAGATGATTTAACAGGCAAATATGCTGCGGTTACTGGCAAACGATGCATTTTTTAATTTAGAGTATAATAATCTTAGCTGAAGAATCATTCAGCTCCACTGGCACAAAATGGTGGTAGTTGTTGGAGGACAGACTTCTCAGCCACAGAAAGTTGCGTCAGGAGTTCCTCACGACAGCTTGTAGGCCAAAACATGAAGACGTGCAGATGGTGGAATTTTGAGCAAAACAAAAAATACTGGAGTGACTCAGTGGGTCATTAATTCTATTTCTCCTGCCACAGAGGCCTCTCCACTTGCAGAGTACTTCGAGCATTGTCTACTTTTATGCAAAACGCACAGTGCTGGAATAACTCAGCGGGTCAGGCAGCACCTCATAGAGCCATAGAGTCTCGCAGCATGGACACAGGCCCTTCGGCCCAACTTGCTTACTCTGGCCAACATCTACACTAGTCTCACCTGCCTGCATTTACAATGCAATACAATAAAAAAATAATACTTTATTAGCCAAGTATGTTTTGCAACATACGAGGAATTTCATTTGCCAAGTCAGTCATACAAATAAAAAGCAACAGAACACACAAACTACATTTTAACATGAACATTCACCACCGTGACCCCTCCACATTCCTCACTGTGATGGAAGGCAAAAAAATTGTCCAATCTCTTCCCTTCTTTGTTCAAATGATTCATTTGGTCCATATAGTTCCAAACCTGTCCTGTCCATGTACTGGTCTAAATGTTTCTTAAACGTTGTGGGTGTATGGAATGAGCTGCCTCAACTACCTCCTCTGGCAGCTTGTTCCATACATCCACCACCCATTGCGTGAAAACGTTACCCCTCAGGTTCCTATTAAATCTTCCCTCCCTCACCTTAACCATATGCCCTCTGGCTCTCAATTCCCCTACTCCAGGCGTCTTCCCAATCTATTCCTCTCTTGATTTTGTACACCTCTATAAGATCATCCCTCATCCTTCTGCGCTCCAAGGAATAGAATCCTAGTCTGCTCAACCTCTCCCAATAGCTCAGGCATTCGAGTCCTGGCAACATCCTCAAAAAATATATTGAGTGAAAGGATAGGTGACATTTCTGGAATGGATAGCGAACCTGAAATAGACATACCTATCTATTGCGTCCACAAATGCTGCCTGACCCACTGAGTTACTCCAGCACTTTGTGTTTAAACAAGACCTTCTGTCTATTAGAAGGTCAGAGCTGATGAAATTCACTGACAATTGCACAATGTTTAATCCCTCCAAAAATGAAGCAACCCCTTGCCTGCATGCAACAGAACCCAAACTGCACCGAAGGACAGATTGATATGTGGCAGATAATATTCACCCCGCACAAGAGCCGTGATAATCATCTTCAGACTTTAGACTTTACAGGTACAGCTCGGAAACAGGCCCTTTGGCCCACTGAATCCACACCAACCTACGATCAACCCATTCACTGGCACTATCTTACACACAATACAATACAATATCATTTATTTGTCATTTGAACCTCACATGACGTTCAAACGAAATTTGGTTTCTGCAGTCATACAAGAAAAGAACCAAGACAAACACCAACACAATTTACACAAACATCCATCGCAGTCAATCTCCTCCTCACTGTGATGGAAGGCAAAGTCTTGTCTCTCCCCTGCTCTCCATTCTTCTCCCGATGTCAAAGTCAAAGTCTAAGTCCCCAGCGGGTGCTAGCCAGTCCCGCGGCTGTTTAAGCCGTGCCAGGCGATGTAAGGCCCCGCTCCAGGTCACTTTCAACCCCGAATTCGGGCGGGAGAGTTGTTGTTGCTGGTGCTCCGTAAAGCAGTCTCCCACCGGGGACCCGCGAGCTCCCGGTGTCACCATCCACCGGAGTCGGGCCGCAGCAGCGCGCCACCACAGCTCTCCACACTCCGAAGCCGGCCAGCTCCACTACGGTAGGTCCGCAGCTCCGCCGGCTCCGTGACTTGAGCCCCTAGGTCGTTCTGGCTGGAGGCCGCCCCACGGTACAAGGCCCCAACGGCAACGGAGACCCAACAGAGAAAAGGTCAGGTCCCGTACAGGGAAGAGACTTAAAAGTTTCCCCACCCCCACACAGACACATTCAAAAACCCACTACAAACTATACCCTCACAGGACAAAATAAATTTTAAAAAAAAGACAGACGGACTGTAGAGACTGCTGCGACGTTGGTCGCGCCGCCAACCCACGCACTTGGGACAATGTACAATTTTACCGAAGCAAATTAACCTACAAACATATCTGTCTTTGGAGTGTGGGAGGAAACTGGAGCACCTGGAGAAAACGCACGCGGTCACAGGGAGAATGTTCAAATTCTGTACAGACAGCGCCCGGAGTCAGGATCGAACCCAGGTTTCTAGTGCTGTCAGGCAGCAACTCTGCCACTGCTCCACTATGTTCACTATTCCAAGATGAGAATGTCAAACTACAAGTGACATTCAGCATTGACATTTTCCACATCACCACACTGACCAGAAATTTAACTGGATGTAAAAAACAATTTCCAATAAAAGCCCATTTCCATGCTGTACCTTTCAAGCAATCAATCAAAAATCCATTAACTTTTCCCACTTCAGGCACACAGATTCTGTGTCGGCCTGTTCCTTTAAAATTTACTTTCATTGAGTCCAGACCCACCAGAGTGAGATGGGGGAGATGTTTATTTCTCAAGGTCTTTACCACTGCTGAAATATTTTTCAAACTTCATGCTCCAGGTTTTCAGTAAAGGTCTCAGGGTTATTTGTACAGTAACTGTACCACTGGGCTTGCAATGAAAGAAACACCTTCTCATCTCACTCTGATGGATCCCATCTCAATGAAAGTCATGTTTAATACTTTGGGAAGGCGAGAATTCATATTGAGATGAGACACAGTGCAAGGGAAGATTGGTACATATGCTTTCATGGACCATGAAGATTTATAGTGTCATATAGAACGTGGAAACAGTCTCCTCAGCCCATGAAGGAAGCATTGACCATCAAACACCTATTTACATTAATCCTGTACTAATCCCATGCTCACTTCTATTGTTCCATCAATATCAGGTGCTTTAATATCAGAATGAATTAAAACTAATCTGAATTCTGTGTGGTCCAAAATGTCCTATTTGTGCAAAATGAGATTCCACATTTTTAATTAGTGGGGCAGTCTTCGTAGAATCAGAAGAAAGTTGACAGAGTGCTTTACTTTTCACGGGCAACCCTGAAGAAGTCTCGACCCAAAACGTCACTTATTCCCTTTCTGCAAAGATGTTGCCTGACCCGCTGAGTTACTCCAGCTTTTTGTGTCTATCTTCGGTTTAAGCCAACATCTGCAGTTCTTACCTCCATGTTTTGTCCGCTCCACTGCAAAATCTCCTCAAGGTATGCCAACTTTGAAGAAGTTCTCCGCCTCCCTCCGACAAGTGATCTGCAGCATCCTCCCTCGCTGCACCCCATCTGTGAGTCTGAAGAAGGGTCTCGACCCGAAACGCCACCTAATCCTTTTCTCCAGTGATGCTGCCTGACCCGCTGAGTTACTCCAGCTTTTTATGTCCATCGCCAGTGTAAACAATCTGTGCTGATACCTTGTGATTTATTACATTAAATCAGAAATTGATCAATTCAGCAATCAGATCGTGGAGCAATACATGAGGCAAAAAATGTCCATAGTGCTTGAAGATGGATCTGTAATTTCTGGCCCATTCTCAATTGGCCAGAGGGGTCAAGGAAAGAGCATTCACGTCACGGCTCTGTTTCCACCAATCTTTCCACCACCGCGCACAAGAAGCGTAAGACAGACACCATTGTGTGCAGATGCCGAGAGTTGTGTTCAGCTCTGGCTGAACAACTTCTAATCTTGTGTGTGTGGACTTGATAAGAAGAAGAATTGGCCAGAAATTAAGAAATTACAGACCCACCATCATGGAATTATGAGGCGTAGTGTTAATCCTTTTCATATGCAGGAAACAACCTCTGTTTAGTTGAGTTTAGTTTAGTTTAGTTTAGAGGTGCAATAGAGATACAGAAACATCCCTATACCGACCAGCGATCCCAGCACATTAACACTATCATCCTACATACAATTTTACACTTATACCAAGCCAATTAACCTACAAACCAGTATGTCTTTGGAGTGTGGGGGAGACCGAAGATCTCAGAGAAAACCCACGCGGCCACGGAGAGAACGTTCAAGCTCCGCACAGACAGCACCCGTAGTCAGAATCGAACTCGGGTCACTGGCACTGCAAGTGTTCTAAGGCAGCAACTCTACCCCTGCCCCACTGTTTTTCAACAAAATTCAGGCAGAGTATCTATTTTGAAAGGCCACCCACAATATACAGAACTCTCTTAGCAAATTAGTGCCTAAAGACATGAACCACCCTTACTCATCACATTTGCAGATTACTTTATTCAAACTCTCTACAATTCTGCCTGCACGATGTGAAAAACATTAATCGCACTTATCATGCACAGTCTTACACGTCAATGTTGGTACCTGGAGACGCCTGTTTTGAAAGTGTCTGCTAATGTGTTCATTGCATTCAAGAGAGCACACGGTGAAATGATGTTATGGTTAATAATTAGAGGTTTTAAGATTGCTGGCATGAGACCAGGATGATGATTTTGTTTTTTTCTGAAAGTGAATTGTAACGATCTGAAATTGGAAGCACTTTACATCATTGACAGGATTGTGTGAGTGGATGTCGGGTCACAGGCAAGTAGGAACAGAATTTTAATTACAATGGAAGCATGGCTGTGTCCGAACAAAGGTGCCACGAAATGCCAGAACACTGCTGGAAGAGAGTGAGGTAAGTTCAGTATATATTTAATATGAATAGGCAAAGGAGTTGGATTAAGCCAAGTGCCTGACCAGGCGACATCAGAACAAAGGAGGATGTGGATACAAGGAACCTCAAATGCTGGTTTATAAAAAAGACACAAGAGGCAGCACAGTGGAGCAGCGGCAGAGTTGCTGCCTTACAGCGGCCGAGACCCTGGTTTGATCCTGACTGCGGGTGCTATGTGTACAGAGTTTGTACGTTCTCCGCGTGACCACGTGGGTTTTCTCCGGGTGCTCCGGTTTCCTCCCACACTCCAAAGACGTGCAGGTTTGTAGGTTAATTGCCTTCGGTAAAAATTGTAAATCGTCCCTCGTGTACAGGATTGTCCTAGTATTCGGGGACTGCTAGTCCGCTCGGACTCGGTGGGCCGAAGGGCCTGTTTCTGCGCTGTATCTCTAAAACTAAAACTAATTAAAACGAAACACAAATTGCATGGAGAACATGGGTAGCTGACATTTTGTGAGTCTTCGTCAGGGGAAAGAAAGCTGGAAAAGAGGAGGGCCAGGCCGCAGCCTGGCATGTAATAGTCTGATACAGGTGGGGGGGGGGGGGGAGTTGGGGGGGGGGGGGGTGGAAGAGGAGGGGGGAGGGTGGAGGCGGGAAGGAGGGGGGATTAATAAGCAGGTGCTGGACAATGGCCAGAGATGAATGGTCCTTTATCGTCACAGAGATGAAAAGACGGAAGGTGTGAGACTGGAACAAATGTGGGGCAAACCTAGAACCATGCAGGATGCTTTGACTCTCTGCCAGAGTTGGACAGGATAGAATTTGAGTCAATAGTTCTGTGCGTTGGGGCTCTTTTCTGCAGATTGGATACAACAAATCAATTTATGCAGTATCAACTGCACAACATATGTCTGCCGTAAATATTCGAAAGCAAAAATGATCAGCGGTTGCAGGAGATAGCTTGCTCGAGTTCGAAAGGTTTTTTTGCTGCCTGCTAATAACTGTGGACGATCTTGTGAGAAATTATTGAGGAGCCCTTATGCACGATAGGGCTCTCTAAAGACCGAATCTTCCACATGAGCCAGATGCCAATTTACCATAGTGTGACATGCACACTTATCTTTCTTAACAAGACTGATAATTAAGACACTTAAATCAGCAATATTATTATAACACTTGAGAAACACATCCATAGCTCACCAGAGACCATCGAGATAAGCATCAGGCAGCCATTCAAGGTTAGACTGAGTTTTCAGCTTTTTTCTAAAGTAATGTTTTGTTTTGAGTTCTGCATTGAGCACTTGCAACGTGAATGTGAAGAGGAGAAAGACAGACAGCAGCAATACCCATGTTCTTGTTTACAAAATCACAAGATGAATAAAGATGAAGCAGCCATTTGGCTCATTGAAATAACTCTTCACAAAGAAATCCCCTGTAATTTTACCATCACTGCATTTTGTACATCATCGTACATTCAATGTGTCTAATATATTTTTGTCTCAATCACCCTGAAAGCATTCTGAATATCGATCACTGCCGTGAATCGAGCTTTCTCTAATTTTACATGTTTGCCCTTTTTTACATTGCATTTGTACCAGGTTGTGATTCTGGAATCATTCAGAATTATTTCTTGCACCCAAACCTCTCTCAGTGAATTCTGATTAAACAAAGCATATTTGTATGGCGAACACAGAGTGCTGGAGGAACTCAGCAGGCCAAGGAGCATCTCTGGTGGACATGGATTAGGTATGTTACAAACCTTACCTTCAGCGGCGCAGCAGTTCTGCCACTGGCCGTGTGAGCGACTTTGGTGCCTTTGAGGGGGTGGGGGGCGGAGTTAAAATGTGTTTTTTTCATACCTGTCCTGGATATATTTTCTCGGATGGCAAGAATTCCGACGGCCGTTCTGTGGAATTTTTTTTTTTAATTGCCCGACAATTTCAGCACTGGAGTAATTTAAAAATCAGTTTCTAAAGCCATCAACGCCGACAACGGGGACGGATTTCACGTACGGGACAGGTAAAGGAAAGCCGATTATTTTATGTAAAAAAGTGCTTCTTAAGATGCCTTTAATCCACATTTTACGTTGCAAAACGGTGATTTAGGACCCATACGAACCAGCAGTATTTTTCCTGCCGATATGGGGTTTAAATTCACCACAACCACAACGTTCCAAACGATCGCTCAAAACCCCACTCGCAAGATGATTTAAATGGCTATTAATTTACGGGAAAATAAACACTAAATTCCTTCCATTTGGCCTATAAATCCATGACAATGAGATTTAAAAATCATGTTATATTGTGAATTCTTGTGTGAATGTTATTTGGACACTTAGGCTATTTAAAAATGTTAATCTTTTCTTAAGAAATGGATAGATGTTTAGATCTAGTAATTGAATTTTGTAATTAGCTACAATTGGGTAACTAACTAATTATATGCTTTAATTTCAGGTCATCCAAGTAAGATTGTTTAATATTTGTTTCAGAATGCTTCAATCTACAATAACTGAAAATGTCTTTCAGTTCTCTTAATTTTTAAGAAAGTTATGGGCTTTTGACTGTCTTTGATCACAGCTTTTGTGTTGTCAATGGAAAAGCAATAGGGAACAAGATGCTAATTTCTGAGTATGAAAATGGCCATCACTTTTTTAATACTGAAGATATGAAAGTAAATTAGGTGTCAAATTAAACTTCTTTTTATGCTTTATCTGATGGGATAAATTGCAGACTTGATTTTTTAAATCTCAACATTTTGTAACATTGCTACACGGATAGGTGATGTTTCAGCTCAGACGGATTGCAGATGGGAGAGGAAGCTCGGAAAAAGGTTTTGATTAGTTTAGTTAACTCTGTTTAGTGTCAAATGTTGCATGCTAACCAGTAGGGTTAGGGTGTCGGTCTTTTCTTTCTTCACATTCACAGTAGGGCTTGGTGTCGGGAGGAACTGCAGATGCTGGTTTACACCAAAGATGGATATACAATGCTGGAGTAACTCAGAGGGATGGGCAGCATCTCTGGAGAGAAGGAATGGATGATGTTTCAGGTCGAGACCCTTCCGAAACGTCACCCATTCCTTCCCTCCAGAGTTGCAGTCTGTCCCGCTGAGTTACTCTAGCATTTTGTGTCCATCTTGGGAGTTGGACAAAGCCTGGCCAGTGTTAGGTGGATGCAGGTGAGGAGGTGTTTAGATAGGCAGATGGGTGGAGTAAGTAACCCTTAGGGATTAGGGATAAAAGGGTATCAGACAAGGAGTGAAGAGGAGTGAAATGTAAAATCGGAGGGAGGAATACAGGTGGAAGGGAATGGGGGGAGGCAAAGAGGAGCAGGTTGGTGGAAGAAATGGGTGAAATGTGGTGGAGGGGTGCACAGGAAAGAGAGAGTGGGATGAGAGAGCATATGTATTGCCTAAAGTTAGAGAATTCAACGTTCATACCGTTGGGGTGCAAGCTACCCAAGCAATATGAGGTGCTGTTCCAGCAGTTATATCTTCCTTTTATATCGAGGGAACTTGGTTGGGAGCAGCATTTTGGTGACTGATCTTAATGCTGAGCTTACCTAACCAGCTCCAGAATAAAAGCAGATGGTCTCAGGATCAGTGATGGAAATTGGGGTGGGGGTGGGGGTGGGGTGTGGATATGCAGGGGTTGGCTTTCCCCTACTTTTCAGTTTCCAGCTCGGGTTTAATGAGTACCGCAGAAAGATTGTAGTCGTTTATCACTTGATTCAACTGAGATGAAAACGATATGTTAACTGCCACTGTTAGCACTTGTTAACAGACAGTAGTTAACACGTAGTTATACAATGTGTCACCAATATATCGATCTGCATTCCTCAGTCAATATAATTGTGTTTTGACCAAGTATTAATTGAATTAAATTCACGGGAAAATTTCTTAAAACATACTTTCATTAAGGGCTCCGGACTGCTAGCACGGGCTTTTCATCCTGGTGTGCAGGTACAGTCATTCACCCACATTATTTTAAGAAGGAACTGCAAATGCTGGAACAATCGAAGGTAGACAAAAATGCTGGAGAAACTCAGCGGGTGAGGCAGCATCTCACCCACTGAGGTTTTTCCAGCATTTTTGTCCACCCACGTTATTTAGTAATTTGTACCCGTCATTTAGGGATGTTATATGAATTTTTAAAAAATAAGTTGTTTTCTCTCTCTCCTTCATGGTTAGTTCTTCTGTTTGCCTTTATTTGCTTCAGTTTTATTTGGTGTTATTTATCACGTTGTGGTTGTAGCTTTTGAACGATTTAAACGTATCGGATTTTTAAAATTCATATAAATTCATAACGTTGCCCGAGCGCCAAATCCCTTCAACTGTACCTGCCACTGAAGCTATGGGTGGATGAGTAGACCTTGAAGGGGCATTGACACTTTGTTTTTATGTTGAGGGGTAATAGAGAAGGACTCCAGACCGCAAGCTCACTGACTGAATGATACAGACGTCCTGACATCCTGACTGAAAATCACACCATTCCGATCAATTATTTTAGGATAAGCCTTTCTAGAGATGATGCAGTGAATCTGGGCCTGCACTTCATCCTCCAGCACCTAGACCGCCAGGGGACCTATGCGAGGATCCTTTTTGTTGATTTTAGTTCTGCATTCAACACCATTGTGCCAGAGCTACTACACTCCAAACTTTCTGTAGATTGATGATGCATATGAACCAATCACACCTAAGCCAACATCATTAACTCCACCCCACTATAACACTTATACTAACACTCATTCCCGACACTGCCAGTCTGAGCAGCTAGGATGCACTGATAACCTGAGTCCTCAATGCTGTTAAGTTTTAGTGCTGATTAAACATGTGTTTAAATCATACACGGTCTCTGGTGCCTGTTTACATGGTGTCAGAAGTGGGATGGTGTGTGAGCATAATAGCAGTGTTCAGGTCTTTCGGGTTGAAGCACAGACGGATTTCGTTCTTTCCCTTCTTGACTGTGGCATGGTCGAGACCCAGTCGGTGAGGTCGCTGACTGCTTCAATTACGCCTATGGAGGCCATGTCCTTCAGCATAGAATGAACCCTGTCAGTCATGGCAAATGACAATCGGTGTGGGGCTCGGATGACGGGTGTCACATCAGGGTCAGTAATAATCTTGTAGGTCACAGGCAACTTGCCTGGGTTGTTGTCGAAGAGATCAAGGAATTCACTCAGCAGGTCAAACGAAATCTGCAGCTTGTGGACAGTTTTGTCAAAGGAAATCAGCCCCAGCTCCTGACAGGCACGATTGCCAAGCAGAGTAACTGAATTAAAATTCAAGACATAGAAGGTCAAATCCCTCGTGGTTTTTTTTAATACACATTTCAAGTTGGTTTTGCCCAGAGGAACCAATACCTCCCCTCCAAAAGCATGTAAAGTGGATTTGTCCTTGATGAGAGGCTTGTTAGTTCTAATCTTGTTGAAGATGTTGATTGACATAGTGTTTACTTTCGCCCCGTGTTTAATTTCACGCCAAAGTCTACATTGTTTACAGATATCATCACGGTTGGATCTGAGTTCTTGGCAGCAGCATACTGTAATGAGTAAACAGTCGGGTCATCTTGTGACTTAATTGGGCGACACATTCACGGTCAAGACGGACCATTAACCACTGGTGACAATCCTGAACAAGCCCATCCATGCCGCGCCAGCTCGCTTGCAGCGCATGATGCTGCAGCTGCAGCGGTACGACTTCTCCATTACCTACAAAAAGGTAAGGACATGCATGTCGCTGACACTCTCTCTCGCGCACCTCGGTCATCTTGCGAACAACACCCCCATGAACAGGAAGATTTCACGGTCCTCGGTGTCGACCTCGTCTCCAGTAACGATACGCTTCAAACCCTCTCCTCCATCATCAAAACAGGCTGGCCAGACAAACAATCTGACACGCCCACACAGGTGCAGCCGTTCTTCTTGGCACATGATGAACTGATGGTTGAAGATGGTGTTGTGGTTAACGGTCACAAGGTAGTGATACCCTCATCGCTACGAGATGAATACTTCAAAGAGGCACACAGTGGTCACCCAGGAGCCGACTCCACACTGGCACGCGCTCGTGGTCTGTTCTACTGGCCAGGAATGGCCAAGTACATCCGGGACCGCATAGCCTCCTGTCACACTTGCAACAACCTTGCAGGCCCAGATGGCCTTCATCGATCCAGAACATTCCGTTATGCTCCGGCACTCCGCGATGCCAATGACCAGGTCATCCGTCTATGAACTTCAACTGGACATTCCCGTCTGGGCACTGTAGTCAGCCCGACTGACGAGCCACGATCCTACCTGGTGGACTGTGAGGGGGCGGTATACCGGAGAAGTCGACAACACCTGCTTGCTGTGAGGGAGCCCCGACCACCGCCTGCTGGTCCCTATGCTCCACCGCTCCAGTTCCAGCTGCCTTCTGCAATGTCTCCCACCCGTCCCCGCATGCCTTGCACCCCTCCTCGTCCCTTGGTCTCCACTAACCATGGGGCCTCACCCACCGCATGTTTTCCCTTTCGGTCCCCACAAGCCTCTCCCGCGTCATTCTCACCTCCAGGCTCTCCGTCTCATCTTTCAGGAGAGGGAGGGGAGGGTTGGGTCCGCACGTGTACGGGCCGTGTTAGCAGACCACCAGACAGATATGGCGAGTATGTTTAACTCCATGGCATGGGTGCCCTTTCCACACTTAATCCTAAGGGGGGAGGATGTAGATTGATGATGCATGTGAACCAATCACACATAAGCCAGCATCACTATCTCCACCCCACTATAAAACTTATACTAACACTCATTCCCGGCACTGCCAGTCTGGGCAGCTAGGATGCACTGATAACCTGTCGGCCTCAACCCTGTTAAGTTTTAGTGCTGATTAAAGATGTGTTTAAATCATACACGGTCTCTGGTGCCTGTTTACACTTTCCGAGTTGACTGTGCCTGAACCCTTCTGTCAGTGGATCACCAACTTCCTGACAGACAGGAAGCAGCATGTGAGGCTGGGAAAGCACATCTCAGACCCGCAAACATCAGCATAGGAGCACCGCAAGGCTGCATACTCTCTCCTCTCCTCTACTCTCTCTACACCAACAACTGCACCTCCACAGACACCTCTGTCAAGCTTCTCAAGTTTGTGGCCGACACACCCTGATTGGACTGATCCAGGATGGGGAGGAATCTGCCTACAGACAGGAAGTGTCACAGCTGGCGTCCTGGTGCCGTAGCAACAACCTAGAGCTCAATGCTCTTAAGACAGTGGAATTGATTTTAGACTTTAGGAGAGCTCCCCCTCCCCTCACCCCACTCACATCTGTGGAGTCTTTTAAGTTCCTGGGAACCATCATCTCTAAGGACCAAAGTGGGGGGCTACCATCGACTCCACAGTGAAAAAGGCACAACAGAGGATGTACTTCCTATGGCAGCTGAGGAAGCACAATCTGCAACAGGCAATGATGGTCCAATTCTACACGGCCATCGTAGAGCCTGTTCTCACCTTCTCCATCGTGGTCTGGTTTGGCTCAGCCACCAAGCACGACACCTGGAGGCTGCAGCGAATCGTCCGATCAGCAGAGAAGATTATTGGCTGCAACCTTCCCTCCGTTGATGAACTGTACACTGCAAGGACCAGGAAGCGAGCGGGCAAGATCATCTCTGACCCCTCTCACCCTGGCCACAAACTCTTTGAATCACATCCCTCTGGAAGGCGACTCCGGACTGTCAAAGCTGCCACAGCCAGACATAAAAACAGTTTTTATCCACGAGTAGTTGCTCTACTCAACAGCCAAAAATCTGTAGCCTCCCTTTGATCTGGTATTTTGTTGGTTCACATGCTTGATCAATGGTGTTTTATCATTAATATCTTATTATTATTAATGTTTAGTGTTTTCTGAGTCATTCATAACTGTCACTGTATGTCATGTTGTTACTTGTGGGTGGAGCACCAAGGCAAATTCCTTGTATGTGAATATTTGGCCAATAAGCTTACTTACTTACTTACTTACTTACTTACTTACTTACTTACTTACTTACTTACTTACTTACTTACTTACTTACTTACTTACTTACTTACTTACTTACTTACTTACTTACTTACTTACAGAACATGCTACTTTTTGCTTTGCACATTTTCCAAATATAGAATTTTGAATTTGGCGTTTGATTGGTACAAGGAGACTACAAAGATCGTAATATCTATTTTTTTACACACTGTAACTTTCCTCATTTCTACTTTTGGGTATGTATGTGGCAATTATGGCTCATGGAATTTTCTATCACACTACTAGTTACATTCATATTTAAATATGTGAAATTTTCGATCTTTCCCAACCCCTTAAAAAATGCCTGAAGAAGGGACCCGACCCTAAATGTCGCCTAGCCATTCCCTCCATAGATAGACACAAAATGCTGGAATAACTCAGCGGGTTGAAGAGAAAGAATAGGTGACATTTTGGGTCGAGACCCTTCTTCGGACCCTCCATAGATCCAACCTGACCTGCTGAGTTCTCCAGCACTTTATGTTTTGTTCTTAAAATAAATCCGTGGTCTGATGAAGAAACAATAGGGTGATTTCACCAAATGTCAAATGAGCGTAGATCCCCCCTCACGTGATCGAAAAATTTAACTGGAGGACATATGTCACTTCGGTACATGTTAGTGAATGGGGAAACACGCACTTTCACACCCGTTAAACATGGAAAAC
Source organism: Leucoraja erinaceus (assembly GCF_028641065.1). Classification (NCBI taxonomy): domain Eukaryota; kingdom Metazoa; phylum Chordata; class Chondrichthyes; order Rajiformes; family Rajidae; genus Leucoraja; species Leucoraja erinaceus. The sequence continues at coordinate 25,105,717 of NC_073405.1, read as the reverse complement.
GGCCGATATTTGAGCTGACATTTTCTGTGCTAGTCGGGGTGACCGTAAAGCACAGCGACCTAAATTTTCAGGCAAAAAAAAAGATAGAAAGTAAGGTAATTACAAGAGGGAACTGAAGGTGAAAAACAGCGGAAGTGAACAGCAGACATTTGCCGTGGAGATTTAAAGATCCAAAATATCGGGAATTATCGCGTTTGCTCGCTGCATTTCATCAAAAGTAAGGCATTATTAACTTACTTTTGATGAAATTCAGCAAGCAAACGCGATAATTCCCCACCCCTCAGCCTCACGGACCTTAGTGTACCCTAGTTCCTAAAACCCATTTCCATCACTGCTCAGGATGTAAAGTAAAATCCTTCAGCAACAGACAAAAGATCGGTGAATATTGTCAGCAAGGATTACTATGTATTTAAGTTGGAGATGTGTTCATTATTTTTGCTTATTTTCCTTCTAGTCTACAAACCCTGTGGGTGACGAAATGGACCTCTATTCTTCAGCTTTCCTCTGGCACCAACCAACCGCCCAGAAACTGTGAGATGGATTGATAATTCCAATTGCATCAGCACCTTCAAGGTACTCTTGGGCATAATGCAAGAATTGAAATTAATTGAATTGAAAGATACAGCCTGGAAATGGGCCCTTTGCCCCAGCGAGTCCAAGCAGCACATCGATCACCCCTTCAGACTAGTTGTATCTTGTCCCACTTTCTCATCCACACCCTTGGCGTAATTTACAGAGACCAATTAACCTATAAACCTACACTTCTTTCTGATGTCCGGGGAAACAGCAGCACCCAGGGGAAACCAATTCAGCCACAGGGGGAGCATGCAAACTCCACAAAAACAGCACCTTAGGTCACGATGAACCCGGGTCTCTAGCGCTGTAAGGCTTTCGTTAATTTGTTTGCAATTTTCTATTCCTAATTTTTGTGCAAAACTGCTGCTTTGGCCTCCACAACATCAGTTATGATCATTATAACTGTGATCACTGTGGAATATTATTTGGTAACAACAATGGTTTTAAACAGATCAGATATAATCCTTTGTTAGTCTCAGTTCATATGTCGCGGAAGAAATGATTAATTTCATTCTTACAAAAGACCTCACACAAGTGTCTTCAGTGAATACCCACAGACGAGGCCGTGACATTTCACAACAAAATCACTTGAAAAATCCTAAGAATGTGTCAGCAATGTTGCAGTTAGCAATGCAGAGGATTTAGGACAAAAAACATCAATAGTCTCAGAGCAAATCACAAGCAAAAGATCAAAGAAGCAAGGAAAATTATAAGCAAATTGCAGAGAATTTGTTAAAGATCTGATGGCAACTGTGAAAATGTCTGTTGATTATTTTCAAGACCAAGCTTCTCATTATTGGAGGTCACTTCACATATATCTTTAATAACTAGCTCAGCAGCAGCAATGACCATAATGCTTGAATACAATGACAATACAACCATTTAAAGGCATATTGGAGATAGACACAAAATGCTGGAGTAACTCAGCGGGACAGGCAGCACCTTTAGAGAGAAGGAATGGGTGACGTTTTGGGTAGACTGAAGAAGGGTCTCGACCCGAAACGTCACCCATTCCTTCTCTCCAAAGACGCTGCCTGTCCATTTTGTGTCCATCTTTGGTATAAACCAGCATCTGTAGTCCCTTCTTACACATAACATTATATTAGGTTTGCCCATCCCCAATGATAAACAAGATTCATATCAACACATCACAGATTCAGTCTTCTTAACTGGGTCTTTAATATTCAACATCAAGTGCAGGAGGATGAGGTAATCTTATAGGGAGGTTGCACAGCAGTCGGGTCATGACCCGTGACCCATACTGTTGTTACGCTACGCCAAATGGAGTACACGTGATGAACTGCAGGTAAGCACTGACCATTGTTTCCAGCGTAGCGGGCCCGTTAAAACCCGCCAAAATTGTTCATTTTTTGCGCTGTAAATAATTATGGAAATCGGGATAAGCGTGAGAGACATTTATCCTATTACAGAATTCCAAAAGTGAGGAGAAATGATGGTAGATAGAAGCGAGAGCTGAAGGGACAACAACGGCCAAAGTGCTTGGCGAACATTGGCCGTGCAGATATCAAGATTGAAAATATTGGGATTATCATGTTTGCTCACTGCATTTCATCAACAGTAACGCATTATTTAAGTATATTATGTTATTTCTTGATTCCTTTGGCATCTAAAAAGTTTCAGAAGTGATAAATCTGGCTGTAAAATTTTTAAATCGCCCATGGTTCTCAAGTAGGTTTTTACCTACGAAAAAGAAAAAAGAAATCAAGAAAAAACACGAATTATTCCTTACTGTTGATGAAATGCAATGAGCAAACGCGATAACTCCCAATATTTTCAATCTCGATATCTACATGGCCAATGTTCGCCAAGCACTTTAGCTGTTGTTGTCCCTTCAGCTCTCGCTTCTCTTTACCTTCATTTCTCTTCACTTTTGGAATTCTGAAGTAGGATAGATGTCTCTCACCGTTACCCCGATTTCCACAGTTATTTACAGCACAAAAATTCACCATTTTGGCGTTTTTTAACAGGTAGGAAATAACACATTTCGTGTATTAACAACATATACCGGAAGCTGCGATGTCCGCCAGATGGATTGAGCGGCTCCATGCGTCAAGCCCTTTGTCCCGGTGACCTTATGTGCAACCCCCCTATAGAGGTGCACAAAATCATGTGAGGAAAAGATCGTGTGGACACACACAGTCTCGTGCCCAGAGTAGGGGAATCAAGAATCAGAGGACATAGGTTTAAGGTGAGGGGGGAAAGATTTAAGAGGAACCCGAGCTGTAACTTTTCACACAAAGGGTGGTGGGTGTATGGAACGAGCTACTAAGAAACATTTAGACAGGTACATGGATAGAACAGTTTTTTAGGGATATGGGCCAAATGCAGGCATGTGGGGCTAGTGTAGATAGGACATGTTGGCCAGTGTGGGCAAGTTGGGCCGGAGGGCCTGTTTCCACACTGTAAGATTCTCTGATTTTCTCTATTTGGTTGGTATAGTTTAATTTTGTTGGTATAGCTTATTTCAGCAAAGCATCCAACAAGGTTCCACATGGTAGGCTGCTCTGGAAGGTTAGATTGCAAGGGATCCAAGGAGAGATAGCTGAATGGATATAAAATTGGCTTCATGGAAAGAAGCAGAGGGTGATTGGGAAGGTTGCTTCTCGGATTGGAGACCAGTGACTAAAAACATGGCGACATGGTGGCATAGCAGTAGAGCTACTGCCTTACAGCGCCAGAGACCCGGGATCAATCCTGACTATGGGTGCTTGTCTGTACGGAGTTTATATGTTCTCCCCGTGACCTGCATGGGTTTTCTCCAAGAACTTTGGTTTCCTTCGACACTCCAAAGATGTACAGGTTTGTTGGTTAATTGGCTTGGCATGAAAAAAATGTTACATGTAAAATTGTCCTTAGTATGTTTAGGGTGGTGTTAATGTGCGGGGATCGCTGGTCGGCAGGGACTCGTTGGGGTGTATGGCCTGTTTCCGTACTGTATCTCTAAACTAAACTATAACTAAAATGACAAGGAACAGGTGCTTTTTTTTTTTTGCCGGTTCATGTCAGTACGGCCTACAAAATATTAAAGACTAGATTGATGTAGCAGCCAATAGTGTCACATGAAGCATACCGACACCTATCTGTCTTGCAAATGAAGCACTGACAGGAATAATAACAAAAATGATTTCCCACTTCTTTTACTTGATAAATTTAGTTTATTTATAATTTTGTTTAGAGCTATGCGCAGAACGGGCCCTTCGGCTTACCGAGAAGGTGCCGACCAGCGATCCCCACACACTAACACTATCTTACACACTAGGAACAATTTCCGTTTTTTTTACCAAAACCAATTAATCTACGAACCGGTACGTGTTTGGAGTGTGGGAGGAAGACGAAGCAGCCGGAGAAAACCCACGGGGTCACGGGGAGAACGTACAAAGTCCGTGCAGACAACACCTGTGGTCAGGATCAAACCCAGGTCTATGGTGCTGTAATGCCCCAGTCCCACTTAGGAAACCTGAATGGAAACCTCTGGAGACTTTGCGCCCCACCTAAGGTTTCCGTGCGGTTCCCGGAGGTTGCAGGTGGTTGCCGGAGGTTGCAGGTAGTGGAAGCAGGATGGGAGACTGGCAAAAACCTCCGGGAACCGCACGGAAACCTTGGGTGGGGCACAAAGTCTCCAGAGGTTTCCGTTCAGGTTTTCTAAGTGGGACAGGGGCATAAAAGGCAGCAACTCGAACCGCTGCGCCACCGTACTGGATATGGTACTGTGTCAGTTGATTGCATTCTCATTTCTTCATCGGAAGACTGTGTGTTAAATTCCCACCTCACAAAGCTACGCATTAAATCTCAGCCGACCCACCAGCACAGGACGCAAGTGTCATCCTTTGGATAAAAAGTTAAACAGAGATCTTGGCTGCTCCCTCAGGTGGATGGAAACAATCCTGTGGCATTAATTATAAAACGAGTTATCTCCAGATTCCCAGCCAACAACTCTCAGTTGATGTTTTGATAAACAGATTATCCTTGTTGCCACATTTCCTATATTTAGACTATAAGACATAGGAGCATAATTAGGCCATTCGGCCCATCGAGCATATTCCACCATTCGATCATGGCTGATCTACCTTTTCCTCTCAACCCCATTCTCCTGCCTTCTCCCCATAACCTTTGACACCCGTACTAATCAAGAACCTGTCAAATCTCCGGTTTTACGCAATGAAGGCCTCCACATCAATGAATGAATTCCACAGATTCACCACCCTCTGATGAAAGAAATTCATCGAGGGCTAAGGTGTGGAGGGGGAACCATTGGTGTTAAAAGCCATACGTAACTTTGGTGGTGCCCTCTTTGTATGCCGAGGTATGCAAAGCAAAGTATCTCACTGTGACTTGTCACATGTGACAAGAAATGTTTCTCTCCTGAAATTATTTCTTAACAGGGCCTTTAATCGGACTACATAAACAGCAAAATGGAAAGCAAAGAATTCGTGCAAACCTATTGCCCAGATACCACGAGGCCTAATTTCAAGGCCCGACAATATTCGGTCTGAAACACATGCTGTAAATCAGGAAGCAGCATGTTCTGAGGTGAGGTGTTATGGGTACTCGAGAGGCTGAATATGAGCAGTTAAAGAGTTAACAACTATCTGCCCTCTCTCTTGAAACAATGTAGGAGCCAGTCGCCAATTGATTTCGTACCCGGGGCTAGAATCTTAAACGTGACCAGCAAAACTGCAGTCACATGACATAGATTCATTTTATTTTGCTCCGGCTTCCCATCTTGCTTCCTCCAGGCAGTAATAGTCAGTGAATGATGTCAGGGAGGCACCACAAGAATGTTTCTGATTTATTGAAGCCCCGTTATCTCATTTTCTTGTGATCCATCCGTTAATTTCCAGGGGTTCACCGGCGCACTGCTTTTGATTCTGATTTAATCCTGGTTTAATTTGCACAATGCCGAATATACGGATTAGGTCAGAAGAATGCAGAGAGAGCATGGTTGGGTTCACTTTCGTCAATGTGGAATCCTTTCATATTTTGGCTGTTGTTCTGTTCTCCCAGAAGTTCAGAAACCGAACAGGAAGCAAGATGTGGAGAAGAAGGGACCGCCATCAACATCTGCATTCCACTGCTTTGTTTTTGATTAAACATAATTGAAACCATTAATAATTAAGAACTCCAAATCACAAAAGGTTGGAGTAACTGGGCAAGGAAAAGGCTTTGATTTTAAATGCTGGATCTCAGCAGATTTAATGGCTTCTTACTGCCGGTCTTTAAACACAGCAGCTAATAAATTCAAATCAATTCCTCTCCGCACAGTATTTATGCTGTCACTGCTCTGCTTAAAGTGAAATTCTCCCTTACACGCACACGCACACATGGCATACACATACCCACACACACATACATATACATTCACACACACAGATAGACATACACACATACCCATACACACTTAGAGCTCTTAAAGATAGCGGAGTCAAGGGATATGGGGAGAAGACAGGGACGGGGTACTGATTGTGGATGATCAGCCATGATCACAGTGAATGGCGGTGCTGGCTCAAATGGCCGAATGGCCTACTCCTGCACCTATTGTCTATTGTCTATTGTCTAAATATAGAACATAAATTGTATACATTTGCCACATATCCCCTCCTCCACCCAGTTTTTGAAAATGGCATTTAGTTTTTTTCTGAGACACAGCATGGGAATAGGTTCTTCGGCCCACTAAGTCCACACCAACCATCGATCGCCCGTCCACACTAATTCTGTTAGACTACATTCTCATCCACCCCTGCATATTAGGGGCGGTTTTACAGAGACCAATGAACCTACAAACCCGCACGTCTTTAGGATGTGGGAGGAAACCAGAGTAGCCGGAGGAACCCACACGGTCACAGGAAGAACATGCAAACTCCACACAGACAGCACCCAAGGTTAGGAGGGAACCCGGATCTCTGGCACTGTGAGGCAGCAGCTCTACCAACTGCACCATTTTTCATTATGAAAAGGGGTCATGGGGTCACAGCACAAATTAGGTTTTTCAGCCCATCTTGTCCATGCCTCCCAAGTTTTCCAAGTGCTATTTCCCAAACTGGTTCAAATCCCTCCGAAATCCTTGATATCCGCATATCTATCCAACTGTCTTTCAAATGTTGTAATTGTATCTGCTGCTATAGCTTCCTCTGGTAGCTGACTCCAGATACAGACTACTCTCTTACTGAACCAGTTGCCCCTCAGGTCCCTCTTAAATCTCACCCTTCTCACCTTAAGCCTACGCCCTCTGGTTTTAGAATCTTCCACCCTGGGGAAAATTCCGTTAGTTTTCACTTCTTACAACTGACGAGGTTAAGGTCAAACCCACATGCAGGTCAATGCCATGCCCTTCCCTCATTACAGGGCGACCATTGCCTGCCCCTGGGGAAGTAGGGCATTCAGAGAAAAAGGCAAACAAAGGCAGACTGAGTCTAGATCAATTTATTCAGATTGGAATCATGCAAATATGTAAACACTGATAGCACACCAAGACGTTAATCATTACGCGTAATAATCAGCAATGGCCAACTGAAGCTGTGCTACTGGGAGCTGGCAGGATTGAAATAGTAGTTAATTTATAACTAGGATCTTTAAATTATAACAGTAAAAGAATGTCAGAGGTGATAGTGAATCAGAATTGGTTACATTGGTGTGAAGGTCTCAAATGTGAACTCACTAACCTTTTTTGAAGGGGAATTGTCAGGATATGCATAGCTCTGTCCACAACAGTATCATTGTGTCACCTATCTTTCACAATGTAACGTTTTCTATTTAGTTCTGCCCTTTTCATGAGGGTGCTGCCTTGTGTTGTTGGTGTAGACATTTTGAGACAACGAACCATTAGACTTTAGATTTTAAAGATATAACGAGGAAACAAGCCCTTCAGCCCACCAAGTCCACACCGACCAGCCGTCACCCCATGCACTAGCATTACCCTACACACGAGGGCCAATTTACAATTTTACCAAAGCCAATTGATCAACAAACCTGTGTGGCCTTGGAGTGTGCGAGGTAACCGGAGCACCCGGATAAATCCTACACGGTCACAGGGAGAACGTACAAACTCCTTACAGACAGCACCCATGGCCAGGATTGAGACCGGATCTCTGGCGCTGTGAGGCGGTAACATTACCGCTGCGCCACCGGGCTGCCTACGCTTTCTTCAGAGCGTGGCTAGCTATTGGAATGCCAGTAGCTGGCATGTGAGCTTATGCTCTTCAGTAGGTGATGGAGTTGAAATCTAAAGCAGGAATCCCTTCAAACTACAATGGTCCCTCCTCCCAACCTAGCCCAATGATTAACAAGTCCGGTTGTTTGCCCAGCTGAGACAAGCTGGGCTGCAGGTAGTGGAGATCAAACTTAGAACTTTTTCAACGTGTCTTTACCTTCTCATAGAAACATAGAAACATAGAAATTAGGTGCAGGTGTAGGCCATTCGGCCCTTCGAGCCTGCACCGCCATTCAATATGATCATGGCTGATCATCCAACTCAGTATCCCGTACCTGCCTTCTCTCCATACCCCCTGATCCCCTTAGCCACAAGGGCCACATCTAACTCCCTCTTAAATATAGCCAATGAACTGGCCTCAACTACCCTCTGTGGCAGAGAGTTCCAGAGATTCACCACTCTCTGTGTGAAAAAAGTTCTTCTCATCTCGGTTTTAAAGGATTTCCCCCTTATCCTTAAGCTGTGACCCCTTGTCCTGGACTTCCCTAACATCGGGAACAATCTTCCTGCATCTGTACCCTTAAGAATTTTGTAAGTTTCTATAAGATCCCCTCTCAATCTCCTAAATTCTAGAGAGTATAAACCAAGTCTATCCAGTATTTCTTCATAAGACAGTCCTGACATCCCAGGAATCAGTCTGGTGAACCGTCTCTGCACTCCCTCTATGGCAATAATGTCCTTCCTCAGATTTGGAGACCAAAATTGTACGCAATAGTCCAGGTGTGGTCTCACCAAGACCCTGTACAACTGCAGTAGAACCTCCCTGCTCCTATACTCAAATCCTTTTGCAATGAAAGCTAACATAGCTTTCTGCTCCTTCTGTTCCTCCTCCTTATACCCAGCCATCGAAGTCATTGATCATTTCATTCAGGGGTGCGCTTTAAGTCTTGCGATGCACCCTTGGGAAGATCCTGAACCACGTGCGGCCCACCCTAAAGCATTGAGAGGATGGATGGTTTTGCTTGCTCTGCCTCTTGCTGTAATTGGAACTCATGCCCATTTCACCAGGTCAGCTTCTGACAGACTGACATTTAAAAAAAAAATAAAAATAAACTTTATTCAGAGTTTTAAAAAAAGCACACACAAAACAGACACTGTGCAAAAATTCTAACGACATTCGCGGAGGCTATACATACATTTCTTTGCCTGGTAACGTAGTGTTTACATATTTTACCCGACACCCATGCGGCCCCTGGGGTGATATCCCTTCCCTTGTTTGAGTGGTGTCTCCACCATATTCTACCCTCGCAATGATCATCAGCAGAAGGAGTCTAGACTGGAGATCTCCCCCACAGAGTCTTAGAGTTGGCGGCACTGAGCTTCAGTACGTCCCTCACCACATACTCCTGCATTCTGGAGCGGGCCATTCGGCAACATTCCCTGACGGACCACTGATCAGCTTTTCTTGAAGTAAAATTACATTGAACTTCAGCTGAGTCCAGTTAGAAGGAGTGTAAGAGCACCCTTATATATTGAGGCACTTCTGCGAGTGTTTTGAATCGTCTTGAACCTGTTTCCGCGCAGTATCTCTAAATTAAACTAAACATGCTCTGCCCTTTGTCAGACTTGGAAGACTTTGCAAAGGCATTCACAATCAATTGCAAAGAAAAATTAGGTACAAAATCTTCAGACATTTCAGCCATTGACATCAATTGGGTCAAAGGTCAGTAAATTGAACAGCAGTATTAAGGCAGTGGCATTAGCGTTCACAGGATTTGTGTTTAAATAGGAGACAAAGAACTAATTTAATCAGCTGGAGTTGCCGTATTCCAGAATACAATTTACATATTGAGACACCAGAGCCATTAGAAGGTAAATCCATTAGAAATCCCTCAGCGTCGATTTGATTTAAAATGGATTGTGGAACGCAGCAGCTGCTGAAGTTAAAAAGAGTGTTCCTATGGCATGATTATTGCCTGCCTGCCTGTCAATTGGATTTGTTGGATTTTAATTAGGCAATGATAAAGGAATGTGTCAATGCAGGATACCAAGGCATGGAAATTCAATTGTGCCAAAGCATTTAAAACGGCAAACAACAGATCCATCAGGATGTGCCACGGCTTTGCGTAATATACTTATAGAGTTATCTCGGGAGGTTATATAAGTAACTTGCCATGGGTAATTCCTTTTTGAACGTGCAAACAGGCAGCACCGGAGACCCGGTTTCGATTCCGGCCACAGGTGCTTGTCCGCTTGTTCGTACCCGTGACCTGAGTGGGTTTTCTCCAAGATCTTCAGTTTCCTCCCGCACTCCAAAGACATACAGGTTTGTAGGTTAATTGTCTTGGTATAATTGTAAATTGTCCCTAGTGTGTGTAGGATGGTGTTAATGTGCAGGGATCGCAGGAATCACTGGTCGGTGCGGACTCGGTGGGCCAAAGTGCCTGTTTCCGCAATTTGTCTCCAAACTAAACAAACCTAAACTAAACAGTAGTAGGAATAAAGGCACGGGCTATTTTCTAAACGGAGAGAGGAATCAGAAATCGGAGGTGCAAAGAGACTTGGGAGTGCTGCGGCAGGATTGCCAAAAGGTTAATTTGACTCGTTGACTTGGTAGTGAGGAAGGCAACTGCAATATTAGCACTTATTTCAAGAGGGGTAGAATATAAAAAACAGGAATGTAATTCTGAGCCACTGGCCAACCTGTATTTGGAGTATTGTGAGCAGTTTTAGGCCCCATATTTGAGGAGAGATGTGCTGGTCCTGGAGATTGAGGAGAATGATCACAGGGATGATAGGGTTAATGTATGATGAATGTTTGACGGCACCGGGCCTGAACTCGCTGGAGTTTAGAAGGATGAGGGGAGACCTCATTGAAACTTACCAAATAGTGAAAGGCCTGGATGTGAAGTGGATGTTTCCATGAGTGCGAGAGTCTCGGACCAAAGGTCATAGCCTCAGAATGAAAGGACGTACCTTTAGAAAGGAGATGAGAAGGAATTTCTTTAGTCACTGGGTGGTAAATCCATGGAATTAATTGCCACAGACGGCTGTGGAGGTCAAGTCTTTTTAAAGCTGAGGTTGACTGATTCTTGATTTAGTTTAGTTTAGTTTAGACAAGACAATAGACAATAGGTGCAGGAGTAGGCCATTCGGCCCCTCAAGCCAGCACCGCCATTCAATGTGGTCATGGCTGATTTACTTTAGAGAGACAGCACGCAAACAGGCCCTTCTGCCCTCCGAGTCTGCACCAACCAGCGATCCCCGCACATTAACACTACCCTGCATGCGCTAGGGACAATTTTACATTTTATACCAGCCAATTAACCTACAAATCTGTACATCTTTCAAGTGTAGGGGGAAACTAAAGTTCTCGGAGAAACACACACAGGTCACAGGGAGAACGTACAAACTCCGTACAGACCAGTACCCATTGTCAGGATCAAACCCGCGTCTCTGGCGCTGTAAGGCAGCAACTCTACCGCTGTGTCATCGTGCTGCACTAGGGTGTCAAAGGTGGAATATAAGGGTGTTGGGGGTTATGGGGAGAAGACAGGAGAATGGGGATGAGGGGGAAAGATAGATTAGCCATGATTGAATGTTGGAATAGACTCAATGGCCTGAATGACTCTTATGATTTATGAACCTTTGAACCTAATGCTGATTTCAGACCTCCTTTTGCAGTGACTAGAACATGCTTATCCCTAATCAGAACACAAAGTGCTGGAGGAACTCAGCGGGTCAGGCTGCACCTGGGGATGGAAAGGACAGATGATGTTTTGGTTCGGAACCCTTCTTCAATCTCTTCCTCAGAATGAAGTGGCACGGTGGCTGCATTACAGCGCCAGAGAACCGGGTTCAATCCTGATTACGGGTGCTGTCTGTACGGAATTTAGATATTCTCCCCGTGCCCTCCATGGGGTTTTCTCCAGGATCTCCGGTTTCCTCACACACTCCAAAGAAGTACAGGTTTGTAGGTGAATTAGCTTGGTATAATTGTAAATTGTCCCTTGTGTGTGTAGGATGTGGTTAATGTGCGGAGATCGCTGATCGGCGCAGAATCAGCGGGCCAAAGGGCCTGTTTCCACTCTGTATCTCAAAACTAAACTAAACTATAAGGGTTCCAACCGCCAACGTCATCTGTCCACTCCCTTCACAGATGCTGCCCGATCCGCAGAATCCCTCCCGCACTTTGTGCTTAGCTCAAGATTCCAGCATCTGCAGCATCATGTGTCTCCGTTATTCCTCACCAGTGTGTCTGTATTCTCGATGAAGGATCTCGGCCCACAGTGTTAACTGTCCATTTCCCTCCACAAATGATGCCTGCCTCATTAGGTTTATTCAGCAGCTCTCCTTATTTTGCTACATATTCCAGCATCTGCCATCTCCTGTGCCTCCTACCTATCCACTCTTCTATCCTTATAACTGTAAAACTCTGATTGTGGATGTGTGTGTGTGTGTATTTATTTGTTTGTGTGCGATCACATCTACTCGAAGAAACGATGCGCTAACGGTAAAAATTTTACATATTCTGGTAGAGATTTATCCTGTGAAATTCATGCATTATTTCTTGAGTTATTTATGAAAATGATCAAAAATTTCAAATAACTTAGAAAAGAAACTAGATGGTCTCGCAAAGGCCTCACAATGGATCTGACTGCCTGCTTCTGCTCGCGCTGCAAGTGACGTCACCCCTGTTCTGTCTTCTGTACTTCTTGGCTTCTTAACTTTCACTTCCTTAAAGTTCTAGAACATGGCGGCGGCGGCCGTTATCGCCGCGCAGGTGCACGTGAGGGTGCGTGCCAGCGCAATGGGATGGTGACCGTGGTGGCCATTACTCCCTCTGGGAGAGGCCGTCTATGGAGGCCTGCAATTCCTCCGTCGATCGCAGGGACTCGGTGAATCGTGACGCCTTTTCCTCGCTGGTGATCCCGATCCCACCTGGCGATCTCTGGCCGTCATGTGGGACAACCTCCTCTCTGCCTCCCCCTGTCCGAACGTCTGCCACGTGGGTGGGTGGGCTTCCCCCTCATGGAAGCCACGATCGGCCGGCCCTCTGCTGTTTTTCACCGTCCTCAGATCGCTCCGAGCCTCGCTCGGGTCCGTGACCTGGTGGGGAGACTGCTGCTCTACGACCTGGGTAAGTGCTGCCTCTACCCCCTCCCTCTGTGTCCCCTCCCCTTTTGCCCCCCACTCCCTCTCTGCCCCCGCTCCTGCTCTTTTCCCCCCACTCCCTCTCTGCCCCCCTCCCTCTCTAGGGAGTGGTGAATATTGGTACCTATGGGTGAGTGGTGGAGTATTGCGTTCGGGAACCCTCCCCTGTGACGCCGTGCGCCTCCCCCCACCCCTCCCTCTCTACCCCCGTCCCCCTCCTCCTCCCTCTGCACCTCCCCCTCCCCTCTAGCCGCACCTGCGCAGTTATGCGTGAGTGGATAGGGCGGGGCATGGGGTAAAAAGAGCGAATGAATAATAATAATATAATATCAAGGGGGGGGGTTAGTGTGTGTGGGGGGGGGGGGTTAGTGTGGGTGTGACGCCAAAAGCCCACCGCAACCGCGCGTTGAGGGGACGGGACCCAACGGGTCCCACTCGGTCTAGTATTTATTTAAACGCAGTGAGTAACATAGTGGGAGGACGTGTGCACGCATGTGCTCACCCTTGAGAAAACTGACAGTATTGCACATTTCTTTCATTATGCGCACCAGTTAAACTTATTAAGTTATTATATTTACCCGTAAACAACTTTGAACATTCAATGTTTACTACACATCAGAAGTACCATGGCGCAGTGGTAGAGTTGCTGCCTTACAGCGCCAGAGACCCGCTTCGATCCTAAGTATGGGTGCTTGTCTGTACAGAGTTTGTATGTTCTCCCTGTGAACTGCGTGGGTTTTCTCCAGGATCTCCGGTATTCTCCCACACTCCAGAGGCATTCAGGTTTGTAGATTAATTGACTTGGTGTATAAGTAAATTATCCTAGTGTGTGTAGGGCAGCGTTAGTGGTGGAGGATCTCTGGTCAGTGAGAACTCGGTGGGCTGAAGGGCCTGTTTCCATGCTGTACCTCTAAACTAAACAAAGCTACTGTATTAACTGTGAGCATAGACCATAGAACTGTACAGGCCCACAATATCTGCCGAACATGATGCCAAGTTAAACTAATCTCCTCCATCTGCTCCTAATCCATACCGCTCCATCCCTGCATATCAATGTGCCTATTTAAAAGCTCTTAAATGCCACTATCATACCTGCCTCCACCATCGCCCCTGTCAGCATATTCCAGGCACCCACCAACCTTTGTGTAAAATCATGCCTAGCACATGCATATCCCCCTAACCTTAAAACGATGGCCTCTAGTCTGAAGAAGGGTCTCGACCCGAAACGTCACCTATTCCTTCGCTCCATAGATACTGCCTCACCCGCTGAGTTTCTCCAGCATTGTTGTCCACCCTCTAGTCTTTGTCATTTACACCCGGAGGAAAAGGTCCTGACTGTTTACTCTATCTTTGCCCCTCATCATTTTCTAACTTTTTACCAGGTCTCCCTGCAACCTCCGACAGTCCAGAGAAAACGTTCCAAGGTTGTCCAACCTCTCCTTATAACTAACGTTCTCCAATCCAGGCAGCATCCTGGTACTCAAGGGTGTGAGAGCAACTACAGATCTGTTTGTCTTTAAATTTTCCACAAAAATTGTTCCTTAGAACAATTAGACTTATTCTGAAGAAGGGCCTCGACCTCATCTATTCCTTTTCTCCAGAGATGCTGCCTGACCCGCTGAGTTACTCCAGCTTTTTGTGTCTATCTTCGGTGTAAACCAGCATCTGCAGTTGCTTCCACAGCACTCCTTACTTAAATCTTTCATCAAGTGTTCCTTACAGAGGGCTGGATGCAGTGAGAATCCAAATGCACTGATCAGCCCTTCGTAACAATTTGTCTGCTGCTGCCAAGTTTGAGATACATTGAAAGGGTGTCCTTTCAATGTAGCAATGCAACACTTTTGAGGGACAGGGTGGGGGGATGCGGTGGTGTGTAAACCTGGAGGGGGTTGGCGCTTGCTCAGGTGTTGTTTCATGGGTACCTTCTGCCTTTCAGCAGCCCAACCCAAATACAAGCAGGCACGGTTTGTGAACAAGCCCAGATGTTGGAGTGAGGCCAAATCAGCACCTCACATTTCACCAGCGCAGCTTACAACCCAGCGGTATCAATGTTGATTTCATCCCCTCTCTCTCCATCGTTGTTCTAGCTTCATTGTTGAGTCTCATTGTTTGTAACTGGTTTTCACCTAGCCTGCAGCTAACAATGGCCTGTTTCCTTTATCATTGTTACTTTTTTGCATATCATTCATTCATTTGTTTTATATCTCTCTGCATCACTTCTGCCTACAGTGTGGTCAGGTCGAACCTGAACAAAGGCATAAAAAAGGCCAAAGACATCCACAGGCAAAGGGTGGAAGACCACTTCAATGCCGCGGACACCAGAAGCATGTGGCAGGGTGTCAGGGACATCACTGACTACAAGAGCAGCCCCGCCTGCCCCCACGGTGATATCACACTGGCCAACGAACTAAACACCTTCTTTGCTCGCTTCGAAACTGGCAACACCTCCAGGAGTGGAATAGCCCCGGCCATGGCGGAGGGACAGGCCTTAACACTGAGCAATCAGGAGGTACAGTGCGCTCTGCGTAGGATCAATCCACGCAAGGCTGCAGGCGCAGATGGAGTCCAGGGAAGGGTACTAAAGGACTGTGCTGTACAGCTGACGGAGGTATTCACGAGAATCTTTAATCTGTCTCTATCTCTGGCAACAGTCCCCAAGTGCCTGAAGACAGATACCATAGTGCCGGTGCCGAAAAAGTCTAAAGTCACCAACCTGAACGACTACCGCCCGGTTGCCCTAACTCCAATCCCAATGAAGTGCTTCGAAAGGCTGGTCCTCTCCCACATCAAATCCAGCATCCCTGCCTCACTGGACTCTCATCAATTTGCATACAGGGCAAATAGATCAACAGAGGATGCCATCTCTCTGGCTCTTCACACTGTCCTGACTCACCTGGACAGACAGGGCACGTACGTGAGGATGCTCTTCGTTGACTATAGCTCTGCATTCAATACGGTCATCCCCACCAAGCTCACCACCAAACTCCACCAGCTAGGCCTCAGCTCGCCGATATGCGATTGGATCCTGAACTTTCTGACGGAGCGACCGCAGGCAGTGAGACTGGGCCCGCACCTGTCCTCCACTATCACCCTGAGCACCGGCACACCACAGGGCTGTGTACTAAGCCCCATGCTCTACTCCCTCTTCACTCACGACTGTGTTCCTGCATTCGACACCAACACCATCGTGAAGTTTGCAGACGACACAACAGTGATTGGGCTGATCACCAACGGTGATGAAACAAAAGACAGGGCGGAGGTGCAGAACCTGGCGGACTGGTGCACATGTAACAACTTGTCACTAAACACCTCCAAGACCAAGGAGCTGATTATTGACTTCAGGAGGTCCCATAATGGAGAATACGCCCCAATCTCCATTTACGGGGAAAGTGTGGAGAGAGTGTCCAGCTTTAAGTTTCTGGGCACTCACATTTCAGAGGACCTCACATGGTCCACCAACACCGCTGCGCTGGTCAAGAAGGCACAGCAACGACTGTTCTTCCTGAGGACATTAAAAAAGAATGGTCTGCCCCAACAGCTACTGACAACCTTCTACCGCTGCACCACAGAGAGCATATTAACGTATGGCATCTCTGTGTGGTATCTCAGCTGCACGGAGGCGGAGAGGAGAGCTCTTCAGCGCATCGTCCACAGAGCGCAGAGGATTATTGGGACACAGCAACCAGCCTTGGAGGGCATCTACCACACACGGTGCCTCAGGAAGGCCGTCAGCATCCATAAAGACTCCTCACACCCTTGTAACGGACTGTTCGAACTACTTCCCTCCGGCAGATGTTACAAGGCCTTCTACGCCCGAACCTCCAGACTCAGAAACAGCTTTACTCCCAGAGCTATAGCGGCTCTGAACCGGCCCTGCTGAGTGCCCCCCACCCCCCCTGGACTGTCTCCCTCGGATGGTGAAGTCGCACAGTTTATTTATTTATTTTCTTTTTCTTTTACATCGGTTGGAAGCTGCATACTAAATCTCGTTACACTGACGTACAATGACAATAAAAGATATTATTATTATTATTATTATCAATGTCGTTACCTCTCGTTTCCCTTTCCCCACTGGCTCTCAGTCTGATGAAGGGTCTCGACCGGAAACGTCACCTATTCCTTCTCTCCAGAGATGCTGCCTGACCCGTTGAGTCACTCCAGCTTTTTGTGTCTATCCCAGATTTTAAACGTCAATGGGCATTTGATCGCCACAACCATCCATATTGAATCCAGTCTGAATCCTGGACTGACACAAGCAACTACCAAGATGGTTGCAGAGCGAATAGCAGACAGAGAAAGAGTGTATAGTATGTTGTAACCGGAAGTAACAATAGTTTTTTATTGTCTCCCTAGTTCAAGACCAGCGCAGCTAAATGAAGGGCATCGAAGTTGCCTGACTCAGCATTGATCAGGAAAGAAACTGATGGCATTCCGATCTGTCTTGGTATGTGAGTTTGCAATGGGTAACATCCATCTCACATGACCTTTTGTGTGATGGATTAACAGTAACTTAGCCACCCAGAGTGCTGCTTCAGACCTAGTTCCTACATTATTGAAGGCTTAACCTCCTTTAAATCAATTGCAGCCACTGGAAATTAAAAATTCTTCCCCACTTTATTATCCGGTGCAGTTGCAGATTCACATTGTACAACGTGAATATATATTGCAATGATAATTACAGGGTATTAGTCCACATTTAAAATAGGTATAAAGGTCACTTCAGTAACCCAAGGGAAAATATTATAACACTACCAGTTTAAAAAAATTGCAGGAACTATTGATTTTATTACACCCATGGGCCTTGTTAAAGAAGAAAGTAATATTGCACTGTCAGCAAGTCTTGAGAGTGAGCATATGAGCACGCTAGGCTTTGTATAGTAATGAGATTTTCTCTTGGCTTGTTATCCTTTAAATGTAGAGTAATGGATAGGTAGCGTGGAGCAACAAAGCAGGGTCACAATCGGGGATAAGGGTGTTCCAATAAACCATATCAGGATGTCAGGCAGATGGAATACCAGCCATATACAACGGTTGTTTTTCTAGCTAATTCCCCTTTATGCAGCTTCTACCCGGAAGGCAGATATTCAAGCTGTTTTACGAGCACTCTTTGATGCACAAAACGCACAACAGTATGAATGAATGAGTGTTTACTTTATTGTCACTTTATTGTGACAAGTCACAGTGAAATTCTTTGCTTGCATCCTCAAGGTATGCAAATAGTCGCCACATATAGGGCGCTGATTATGTTACAAAGTATCCGCACCAGGTCCTCCTTTGTTCTCCCTCCACCTCCCCCCCTCCCCCCCTCCCCCTCCCTCACGATGTTCCCTCCACGCCGGGTCCCCTTTGTTCTCCCCCCCACCCCGGCAGCGGTGTCCTCACTCCCACGTGGTCCGTCCTCATCCTTCGGTCAGCGCCATCATCGACCGCCGCACCAACCTCTCCACTTTGTAACTTTGTCGTCGCCCTTTACGCTGAGCCCTCTCTGGACAGCGCGCCGCGTTGCTGGCCCAGGCCGCAGCCACGGGCTCCGCCCACCCAGGTACCGTCAGTCGCGGGCTCCGTCGACTAGCTGGGCCCCAAATCCAACCTGCGAGACTCCGGCCTCGGCTTCTCCGCGGCCTTCCGGGACGCAGACAGCACAGGAACGGGCCCTTCTGTCCACAATGTCTGTGTTAAACATGATGTCAGGTTAAACGAATCTCCTCTGCCAGCAGGTAATCCATATCTCTCCGTATATTAGCACTACCGTGGGGGAACTGCCATGAGTGGGGACGGGGCTTGGAGACAAAGGAAGACCTGGCGTGAGATACTTTGTAACTGTTGCCGTCCTTTATGTATTTATGAACATAACTTGCGTACACCTTGGGTGAACAAGTGAAGAATATCACTGTGCCTGTCACATGTGACATTAAAGTATCAGTCATTCGGTCATTCATTCCTACCAGTTAAAAAAAATCATTGGGCAATTATTCTTCAAGTGTCAGTCTGGAAGAAGTTGCTTCAGAATGGCATCAAACCCAATAGAACAATCCATCCCTCACTCTATTTTTATCTCTGTCTTCTTTTCAGAACCGAGGGTCATTGAAAAGTAATTGATGGAAGGAATCCAAGCGAACACTGAAGGAATCAGCTTCCCATTAGTTTAAATTGCTGGATTCAATGCAAAGGTTAATTGATTAGATTTGCAGGAAGATCCAACATGACGGCAAGAAGAATCACATCTACATCTTTCAGCCAAAAAGACACAGAGTGCTGGGGTAACTCAGCGGGTCAGGCAGCGCCTCTGGAGAACATGGTTAGGTGACGTTTTGGATCAGGAACCTGCTTCAGACTACATCTTTTTGCCAATGCGAGACACAAACTGTTGGAATAACTCAGCAGGACAGGCAACGTCTCTGGAGAACTTGGATAGGTGACATCTTCAGATTACATCTTCCAGCATTTGCTCACAGCTACCAGTCTGGGCTATCTCAAAGTTAATTTACTTAGCTGAAGGTGATTGCACTCTTCCAAGTACTGTAAATTTGACAGGGGCTCTGACAGAGCTCGGAGGCAATGGAGGCCTGCGAATGGCGGGTTGAGGAAGTCAGTGGAAGGGCAGTGCTGCTTATGAACTGCATAGTGTAAATGTTGACCCTATTTTTGCCATTAATGCTGTCAAGGGTTAGCAAGTTAGTTGATGAAGGAAGGGAAAGTACCACGGATCCAACTTTATGGAGCAGCACAGTGGTGCAGCTGATAGAGTCCGATCCTCACCCCGGGTACTGGCTGTGTGAAGTTTGCACGTTCTCCGTGTGACCTTGTTGTTTTTTTCCAACTGCTCCAATCCCTACAACATGCCAAATATATATGTGGGTTTGTTGGTTAATTGGCCTTTGTAAATTGCCCCCGTGTGGCAGGAGTGGATGAGATAGTAGTATAACACAACTAGTGTGAATGGATTAAGGTTAGAGTTGGGCTGAAGGGCCTGTTTCCATGCTGTATCTCTGACCTAAACTAAACTAGACTGTAATAGTGTAGATAGAGATGCTCCTGGTAGATTAGATACAACCAGGTGAGGATGTGGAAAGATGCAGGAAAGACAATGATGTGGTGGTCACTGGTGCCAAAGACTGCAGATGGATTGAGGTGAAGGTGAATGGTTGGTTAATTACTGCCACGGAAAATGTTGACCATGATATTAGTTAATATTTTATGCCAAATCACAGAACTCTGTTCATCCTCAAGCTAAAGAGAGTGTTTTATTAATTTTCACAAAGGGGCACCTGAACCACAGGAGAGGGAGGCACGGTGGCGCAGTGGTAGAATTGCTGCCTTACAGCACCAGAGACCTGGATTCATTCCTGATTACGGATGCTGTCTGTACGGAGGTTGTGCATTCCCCCACATTCCCCCACATTCCCCCTGTTGTTTTTTTTTCCATGGGTGCTCCTTGTTTCCTCCCACACTCTAAAGATGTACAGGTTTGTAGGATAATTGGCTTTGCTAAATATTGTAAAATTGTCCCTGGTGTGCAGGATAGTGCGAGTGTTCAGGGGTCGCTGGTCGGCGCGGGCTCAGTGGGCCAAAGGGCCTGTTTCCGCATTGCATCTCTAAACTAACCTAAACTATAAACTAAATTGTACCAACGTCATGATATCAAAGATGTCTTTTAAAATGTCCAGTTGTTCAAATCAATTTAATTGTAACAGTTGAGAACAGGAATAGAAGAGCTCTGATGTAGTCTGGTATATTAAGGTATCAATAACTTGGCAAAATAGTGATATTATTCAACTTAAAAAACAACTTTATAATGATATGTCTCTTTTTAACTTTCTTTCTGAATATAATATTACAAGACGTTAGCGAGGCTACATTCGGATTAATGTGTTCAATTTTACTCACCCTTTTGTCGGAAGGATGCCATTAAGCTGGAAAAAGTTCAGAGCAGATTTACAAGGATATTGCCTGGGCTCGAGGGTCTGAGCTCTAGAGAGAGGCTGGGCAGATAAGGACTTTGTTCCTTGGAGCGCAGGAAGCTGAGGGAGGGATCTTGAGGGATCAAATCATGAGGGAAATAGGTTACATTCCCAAATGGTAGGGGAATGAAGAAGTAGAGGGCTTAGGTTTACGGTGAGAGGGGAAACTTTTAATAGGAGCATGAGAGATAACTTTTTCACATAGAGGGTGGTGGGAATTTGCGGTGAGCTGCCAGGGGAAGTAGTTGAGGCAGGTAGTACAACAACATTTAAAAGACAATTGGACAGGTACGTGGATAGGAAAAGTGTCGAGGGACATGGGCCTGGTGTGGCCAAATGGGATTAGCTTAAATGGGGCATCTTGGACGAGTTGGGCCGAAGGATTTGTTTCTGTGCTGAGTGACGCCATGATTCTTATACCATTGCAGAATAACTGAGAATGATAGAGGAGAGAGAAGGAAACCTTGTACGGGTGCTCATTGCTTGCATGACACTGTGATTGTCAATTGACCGCTAACTGACCACTTGATGTGCCAGTTTACAGTAACTCAACCCAATGCTCTGAGAGGAAAACATTGCACTGTGGTAAGAGAAGCCTTCATGGCTGATATATAGGACAATGTTTGAACTATACAGAACAAGGATCTAACTCATAATTAACAATGATGCAGGATATAATCAGATTTATTAGGCCAAATAATAAACATCGTGCAGTGAGCTTAAGACAATAATTCAATCTGGGTTCTGCTGACTTTCATAAGCCACTTGAGCTTCTCATGCGGTTTGCAATGTCACAAAGAACTATTCAATTGAATTACTGCCTCATAACTCAATCGAGGCCATCTGTTAGTCTGTGCAGTGGTCACTTCGTATTATCAAATTACCATATTAGATTAACCGACATCACAGCGTCCTGTTGAAATCCAACTCGTTGAACCAGACCAAGAATATCCACAACAAGTTACATTCCACTGGTTGCAGGAGATGCTGAAGCCGATTTTGAAGTTCAGATGACTATATGATCACTGTCAAGGCAGGTTCAATAAAGTTGCTGAATAATGCATGCATCGCTGATAATTTAATCCTTGCAGAATATCAGCAAATACATATGCCAATTTTTTATGGCACAGATAGTAAATCATAGTGAACACATGACTTGTAAAAGAGCGATTTTGTTTCTTTCAGGGAGATAATGGCATTTATCCCTTGATACCATGCCAAATCTCTTGCGTTTTACTTGAATGTACAGAGAGAACACTCGGTTGTTGTCAGCATTTTTCCACTGCAGCCCAAGTTTGAGAAAGCCCTCTCCGATTTCCTTCCATCTCCCTTGATAGCAAACCACGACAAGGAATGGATTGATGAAGTCGTGAACTGCTTGCTCAGGAGCAACCTGTCTGACGTTGTGAAATAGAAACGGAAACTGCTGGAAACTCTCAATGGATCAGGCAGCACCCGCGGAAGGAGAAGCAGAATAGGCATTATTTTAATTTAATTATTCCCAAAATCTGACAAAGGGTCTCTGAAACTGAAACTTCGGCAACTTGAGTGCCCAGGAGCGGAAAAGACTACAAAAAGTAGTAAACACTGCCCAGTTCATCATTGGCTCTGACCTCCCTACCATCGAGGGGATCTACCGCAGTCGCTGCCTCAAAAAGGCTGACAGCATCATCAAAGATCCACACCATCCTGGCCACACACTCATCTCCCCGCTACTTTCAGTTAGAAGGTACAGGAGCCTGAAGACTGCAACGTCCAGGTTCAGGAATAGCTACTTCCCCACAGCCATCAGGTTATTAAACTCAACTCAAACAAAACACTGAACATTAATAGCCCATTATCTGTTTATTTGCATTTTATCTGTTTTACTTATTCATGTATGTATATATTTATATAATTATTATTATTATTATAATAGTATATGGACACACTGATCTGTTCTGTATTTATTAATGCCCACTATATTCTGTTGTGCTGAAGCAAAGCAAGAATTTCATTATCCTATCTGGGACACAAGACAATAAACTCTCTTGAATCTTGAACAGTGGGCGGCACAGTGGCGCAGTGGTAGAGTTGCTACCTTCCAGCGCTTGCAGCACCAGGGATGCGGGTTCAATCCCGACCTCGGGTGCTGTCTATACGGAGTTTGTACCTTATCCCTGTGACCATGTGGGTTATCTCCAAGATCTTCGGTTTCTTCCCACATTCCAAAGATGTACAGGTTTGTAGGTTAATTGGCTTGGATTTGTGTACTTGGTATAAATGTAAATTATACCAAGGGTTTTAAGAGTAAACCTAGCAATAAGCGTTCTAAGGGTAAACCTAACAATTATAGATCTGTTAGTTTGACGTCAGTGGTGGGCCAATTAATGGAAACGAATACTTAGCGATAATATATATAATCAACTGGATAAACAGGGTCTGATTAGGAACAGTCAACATGGATTTGTGCCTGGAAGGTCATGTTTGACTAATCTTCTTGAATTTTTTGAAGAGGTTACTAGGGAAATTGATGAGGGTAAAGCAGTGGATGTTGTCTATATGGACTTCAGTAAGGCCTTTGACAAGGTTCCACATGGAAGGTTGGTTAAGAAGGTTCAATTGTTGGGTATTAATAGTGGAGTAGCAAGATGGATTCAACAGTGGCTGAATGGGAGATACCAGAGAGTAATGGTGGATAACTGTTTGTCAGGTTGGAGGCCGGTGACTAGTGGGGTGCCTCAGGGATCTGTGTTGGGTCCACTGTTGTTTGTCATATACATCAATGATCTGGATGATGGTGTGGTAAATTGGATTAGTAAGTATGCAGATGATACTAAGATAGGTGGTGTTGTGGATAATGAAGTAGATTTTCAAAGTCTACAGAGAGATTTAGGCCATTTGGAAGAGTGGGCTGAAAGACGGCAGATGGAGTTTAATGCTGATAAATGTGAGGTGCTACATCTTGGTAGGACAAATCTAAATAGGACATACATGGTAAATTATAGCGAATTGAGGAATGCAGTTGAACAGAGGGATCTAGGAATAACTGTGCATAGTTCCCTGAAGGTGGAATCTCATGTAGATAGATTGGTAAAGAAACCTTTTGGAGTGCTGGCCTTTATAAATCAGAACATTGAGTATAGAAGTTGGGATGTAATGTTAAAATTATACAAGGCATTGGTGAGGCCAATTCTGGAATATGGTGTACAATTTTGGTCGCCAAATTATAGGAAAGATGTCAACAAAATAGAGAGAGTACAGAGGAGATTTACTAGAATGTTGCCTGAGTTTCAGAACCTAAGTTAGAGAGAAAGGTTGAACAAGATAGGTCTTTATTCTTTGGAGCGCAGAAGGTTAAGGGGGGACTTGATAGAGGTCTTTAAAATGATGAGAGGGATAGACAGAGTTGATGTGGATAAGCTTTTTCCATTGAGTGTAGGGAAGATTCAAACAAGAGGACATGATTTGAGAATTAAGGGACAAAAGTTTAGGGGTAACATGAGGGGGAACTTCTTTACTCAGAGAGTGGTAGCTGTGTGGAATGAGCTTCCAGTGGAAGTGGTGGAGGCAGGTTCGATTTTATCATTTAAAAATAAATTAGATAGGTATATGGACGGGAGAGGAATGGAGGGTTATGGTCTGAGTGCAGGTAGATGGGACTAGGTGAGAGTAAGTGTTCGGCACGGACTAGCAGGGCCGAGATGGCCTGTTTCCGTGCTGTAATTGTTATATGGTTATATGGTTATAAATTGGCCGTAGTATGTGTAGGATAGTGTTAATGGGCGGGGATCACTGGTCGGTGCGGATTCAGTGGGCCGAAGGGCCTCTTTCCGTGCTGTATCTCAAAACTAAACTACACTAAACTACCACTAAACTAAAGTAATCTAGGTGCTGACTGTCCAGCGATGCAGTCAGGTTTAGTTTAGTTTATTGTCACGTGTACCGAGGTACAGTGAAAAGCTTTTTGGTTACGTGCTAACCAGTCAGCATAAAAGACGATACATGATCACAACCGAGCCATTTAAAGTGTACAGATACATGATAAGGAGATAACGTTTAGTGCAAGGTAAAGCCAAAAAAGTCTGATCAAGGATAGTCCGGGGATCACCAATGAGGTAGATAATAATTCAGCACTGTGGTAGGATGATTCAGTTGCCTGATAACAGCTGGGAAGAAACTGTCCCTGAACCTGGAGGTGTGCGTTTTCACATTTCTATACCTTGTACATTATGTACAAAGCTCCTACTTACAGCCTCCATAGTACTTGCAATCAGGGCTAACATTCCAGAAGCATGTCTTTTTTTTTAAAGTTTTTCCTTCTTCATTGCATGTTGTGCCCTCACCCCCCCCCCCCCCCCCCCCCCCCCCCCCCCCCCTCCTCATAGTTGTGTTTTATGTGCAACTTCACCAAATCCCTTTGCAGCACAATACTTTGCAATCTTCTTTCACTTAAATCATTGCTTTTTCACACTTCCTTCCAACGTAGATAACTTCACATTTTCCCACATAATGCACCATCTGCCAACATCTTCCCACTCATTTATATCTCCGTGGGCCAAGATTGGACTTGTTGGGGACTTGGAAACTACAAGATGTGCCAGAATGTAGTAACCCTCTCAGTGCTGTTGCTCATGTACAGTATGAGTTGACAGCACAGCATGCAGAACAAGCTTTTCACTGTATCGCTGTGCATGTGACAATAACTAAACTGAACTAAACTATATTCCTCATGTTCATAAGTTGTAGGAGCAGAATTAGGCCATTCGGCCCATCAAGTCTACTCCGCCATTCAATCATGGCTGATCTATCTCTCCCTCCTAACTCCATTCTCCTGCCTTCTCCCCATAACCCTTGACACCCTTACTAATCTAGAACCTATCAATCTCCACCATAAAAATACCCATTGACTTGGCCTCCGCAGCCTTCTGTGGCAATGAATTCCACAGGTTCACAACCCTCTGACTAAAGGAATTCCTTCTCATCTCCCTTCTTAAGGCACGTCCTTTTATTCTAAGGCTATGGCCTCAAATTCTAGACTCTCCCACTCTCCACATTCACTCCATCCAGGCCTTTCACTATTTGGTAAATTTCAATGAGACCCCACCCCCACCCCCTCGTCCTTCCAAACTCCAGCGAGTACAGGCCCAATGCCGTCAAATGCTCACCAAGATTACAAGCCATTGTCTTAGAAAGTTGAAGGTAGATAAAAATGCTGGAGAAACTCAGCGGGCGCGGCAGCATCTATGGAGCGAAGGAAATAGGCAACGTTTCTGTCCGAAACGTTGCCTATTTCCTTCGCTCCATAGATGCTGCCGCACCCGCTGAGTTTCTCCAGCATTTTTATCTATCTTTGATTTTCCAGCAACTGCAGTTCCTTCTTAAACGTCTTAGAAAGTTGGCCTTTCACCCCATTCATTTGCCCAACACTAGATATTTTTACGTTATTCCCCTAATAAAGTCCCTTGATCATTTGTTACTTTTGAGATGACATCCAGTGGCTTCTTCTGTGTTCCTGCACACAGCAATTCTCAATCTTTAAAGTGGCCACTTTGTGCAGGAAAATATCTCATGCTTTACTCATCCATCTAAATTTACAAGGGACCAGGCACAAAATATTTTCCCGTTGCCCAGACACCCTGCCCCTTGTAAACCTATGACGCGCTACAATCCATCAGGAACAATGCTGCAGGGATGCTACAAACTTAAAAATAATAGCCAAAAAATCTCTCCGCGGAATCCATCACTTTGAGTGGTGAATCAATGATGTTTTTTTCTTTTCCTTGGAGCGATTTGTTGGAGATAGGAGCAGACTCAACACTTTTCCAAAGGAAGCTGGAACTATGTGACACAGAAACCGAGTGTCCAAGGGAAGAAACAATAATAAGGGATTCTCTCAAAGAGTCATAGTCATACAGTGTGGAAACAGGCCCTTCAGCCCAACTTGGCCACACCGCTCACTACGCCCCATCTACACTAGCCCCACCTGCCTGGGTTTGGCCCATATCCCTTTAAACCTGTCCTATCCATGTACCTTTATAAATGCTTCTTAAACTTTGCAAGAGTGCCTGCCTCAACTACCTCCTCTGGCAACTCGTTCCAGACACCCACCACCTTATGTGTAAAAAAAAGTTACCCCTCAGTTTCCTTTTAAACCTTTCCCCCCTTGCCTTAAACCTATGTCCTCTGGTTCTCGATTGCCGTACTGTGGGCAAAAGACTCTGAGCATTTACCTGATCCATTCCTCGCATGATTTTTTACACTTTCTTAAAGGGCCCGTCCCACTTAGGCGACTTTTTTGGCGACTGCCGGCACCCGTCATAGGTCGCCGAAAATGTTCAACATGTGGAAAATTCAGCGGCGACCAGAAAGACTCTACGACTCTTTAGGTGACTAGGAGACTACTCACGACCATGCAGACGACACCCTGGCAACATGTCACGGGGTGAAGCCTGTATGGCCCTGAGCAGTCGCCCAAAGAGTCGTACCTTGTTCTGGTCGCCGCTGGATTTTCAACATGTTGAACATTTTCGGCGACCTGTAACGACCTATGACGGGTGCCGGCAGTCGCCGAAAAAGTCACGTAAGTGGGACAGGCCCTTAAACGGATCACCCGTCATCCTCCTGTGCTCCAGGGAATAAAGTCCAAGCCTGCTCAACCTCTCCATATAGCTCAGGCCCTGACAACACCCTCATTAATTTTATCCACACCCTCTCTAGCTTGACAACACCTTTCCAATAACATGGGAGTGACCACAACTAAATAGAAAGCTCTAAATGTGCCCTCACCAATGTCTTGTATAACTGCAGCATGACTTCCCAACTTCTATACTCAGTACGTCTTCAAGAAGGGAGGCTAAAAAAAAAACTTATCTCCAACACTGAAGCCATTTGGAAATTTATTTTTGTTTACAATGACATACTCCCAGATGGAAGCTCAGTTAGGGATGGGCTCTTTAACTTAATCCATTCCAGGTCTGTTCCCTCCATTTAGTCCTCAATCAGTAAAGGCACAAGCACTTTCTGAAATATCATCGCGCTTAAGTTTCAAAAGTATATTAAATGTGCAATGCATACCAATTGATGTCAGGGTTATCTGATCAGCAATTCCACCTTAAGTCATTAAAATAGATGTTTTTCCCTTATTTTCTTCACTATTGTGCAACACACACTCCGCTCTGACTGTCCTCTTATTTTCTCTGACTACCACAACAGCCACTTCAGGCACCTGTCTGATGGCTCGGACATCTCACTCAGTTGGAGCAAGAACTTGCTCGGATGGTTGACAAGGTGAAACCTGGAAACCATTGCACTCCTGCGACATCTCTCCTGTGTGACGTCTCCTTCATTCCTCTGACTTTTGCTGAGTCTAATTTCAGACCACCCCCGTGATAAAAAATCTAAAAAGACTATTGTTTCAGTTTAAACTTCAATTGTTGCTTGATCGTCCTCAGTTGCATCTCCTTCCATTCATTTATCAGGGCTCTCAGCTTTCAGTCTTGGTGTAACTCTGATGATGGACACAAAAGGCCGGAGTAAAGGGCCTGTCCCACTTTCCCGAGTTGTTCACGAAATCTCCCGAGTTTTCAAACTCGCAGAATGTTCGTAACGAGTCCGTAGGAGGCCGTATGAGTCCGTGGATATATCGTAGCAGCTCGTTATGCCAGCCATAGGTACTCGGGGCATCAGATAAGTCGTGAGTAAAAAAATAGCCCCGAATACCTACGGCTGCATAACGAGCCGCTACGATATATCCACGGACTCCTACGGCTTCCTACGGACTCGTTACGAACATTCTGCAAGTTTGAAAACTCGGGAGAATTCGTAAATAACTCAGGAGAATTTGTGAATAACTCGGGAAAGTGGAACAGGCCCTCAACTCAGCGGGTCAGGCAGCATCTCTGGAGAAAAGGAATGGGTGACGCTTTGGGTCGCTTCAGATTCTGCCTCGTACTTTTTCTTCTGCTCCAACAACCCAAATGTTATCTGCTACAAATCTTCACACCACAGGGGCCGTCAAGCAGTAAGTCTTGATGAATGAGGTCTTAATGCTTAATTAAGAAGCATTAAGCACTAAAATCCCTCAAATATTATATTGATTGAAAATGACATCCCCAAGAATGAGGTTGAATTTTACGTTAGAACTTATTCTTGGTATCTGGACCCTTGAAATTTGTTTAAAAGTATTTCTATCTTTTACATGTGTAGGAAGGAACTACAGATAGACACAAAAAGCTGGAGTAACTCAGCGGGACAGGCAGCATCTCAGTAGGAAGGAACTGCAGATGCTGGTTTAAACCGAAGAGCTACACAAAAAGCTAGAGTAACTCAGTGCTGTGTGTGTCTATCTTTTACATATTCTGTTGTGCCGCTGCAAGTAAGAATTTAATTGAAGATGGACCCAAAATACTGAAGGAACTCAACGAGACAGGCAGCAACCCGAGAGAAGGAACGGGTAACGTTTTGGGTCGAGGCCCTTTTTCAGACTTTCGGAATTTCATTGTTCTGTGCGGGACATTTGACAATAAAACACTCGTGACTCTTGTCTCCTCTTCAGAATTCCATGATGGTCTCCAACGTCCAGATGAATTCTCAAATCAGCCCCAAGCCCAGATTCCCCAGAGGCAAGTGTGTCAACAGTTTGTGCTGTCTCTGAAGTCACAGGAAAATCACTAACTCTGCTTCCTCACTGGCATTTGAATGTATTTGTATTTTCCTGTTTTGTGAAAGGCATTTGCATAATCATTTATGCGGCTGAAGTGATTGTGGTATTGGCTCACTCTACCTAATCCTATCACGAGTTAGATTTATCAGTCTCATCTGCTGGTCTGCACTATTCCAAGGTAGAGGTGAGACATTTAGGTTAAGGTGTAGGTTCATTATTATTATCATGTGCAGCAATGTAAAGTGAAGGGCGCTTGTTTATGTGCTATCCAAACAAAACAGATGAAACGTGTAGGAAGGAGCTGCAGATGCTGGTTTAAACTGAAGATAGACACAACAAGCTGGAGTAAGTCAGCGGAACAGGCAGCATATCTGGAGAGAAGGAATGGATGACGTTTCGGGTCGAGACCCTTCTGCAAACCAGGTGATACTACACATGAATACAATGAACCCAAACACAAGTACAAAGAGTAGAATGTTGGGAAGGATACAGAGTACAGAAATTACAATCCAATGGCCAATGTCTGCAATGAGGTAAGTTGGAACATTGGGCCTATGTCCTAACAGATGGAAAGACTATTCAGAAGTTTGATTATAGAGGAGAAGCAACTCTTCCTGCGGTATGTGTTTTCGAATGTCCGTATCTTCTGCCTGATGGGAACAACGGGAAGAAGGAATGATTGGGGTGGGAAAGGTCCTTGATTATGTTGGCTGCTTTTCCGAGGCAGTGTGTACTGTAGATGGAGTCAATGGTGGGGGATCTGGTCTGTGAGATGGACTGGCGTACAACCACAACTCTCTGCAGTCTTGGCCAAGCATGTTCCTCAACCAAGCTTTGATACAACCCAACGTTTTTCTCTGCTGAGTTGAGTTCCATGTTGGATTTCTCATGATTCTTCGAGAGGTCTCCTCATGGAGGTTTCGGTGTACCCTTCTTCGACATTAACAACCCGTGACTCATTGATTTCAACTGCAGTGCCTGGAGATTGATCACTCTCAGTAGGAGTAAGTCATGCATTGCTTCAGAATGGTTTCCCTTGCCCTTGCCACAAAGTATTGACATCCAGGAGATGTTCCATTTACAGAATTGACTTTTGTTTATAGTCATAGAGTCATGGAGTGATACAGTGTGGAAACAGGCTCTTCGGCCCAACATGCTCACACAGGCCACCAATGTCCCTCTTGGTCCATATCTCTCCAAACATATCCTATCCATGTACCTGTCTAACTGTTTCTTAAATAATGGGATAGTCCCAGCCTCAACGGCCTCATGTGGCAGCTTGTCCCATACACCCAACACCCTTTGTGTCAAAAAGTTACTCCTCGGTTTCCTATTAAATCTTTTCCCCTTCATCTTGAATGTATGTCTTCTGGTCCTCGATTCCCCTACTCTGGTCGTCAAATCCTGTGCTCTAGGCAAGAGACTCTGTGCATCTACCTAATCTATTCCTCTCATAATTTTGTACACCTCTATAAGATCACCCCTCATCCACCTGCGCTCCATGGAATAGAGACCCAGCCTACTCAACCTCTCCTGATAGCTCACACCCTCTAGTCCTGGCAACATCCTCGTAAATCGTTTCTGAACCCTTTCAAACTTGACAATATCTTTCCTATAACTTGACGGCCAGAACTGAGCACAATATTCTAAATGTGGTCTCAGCTACATTGTTTCCAGCTGATATTCTAAAAGTAACCTCTCTCCGTAACCTCTCTCTGCATGGCTCATTTCATCCACTTTTTATGTCTACTCTCCTATGCACTGTAGAAATCTATTGACATCGATAGGGAAGACATTCAGAACCTTCTTCCCTCGGTGGAAATGTCAAACTTTGGCCTTAAGATCAGGCCAAAGATTAGCCTTTCAAGGCAGCACAGTGGCAGCCTTGCAGATTAGTATTACAGCGCCAGAGACCTGGGTTAGATCCTGATTACGGGCGCTGTGTGTATGGAGGTTGCACGTTCTCCCTGTGACCGCGTGGGTTTCCTCTGGGTGCACCGGTTTCCTCCCACATCCCAAAGAAGTGCAATTTGTAAGTTAATTGGGTTCTGTAAATTGTCCTCTGTGTGTGGGATAGAACGTGTGGTCAGGTGATCATTGGTCGGTGCAGACACGATGGGCCGATGGGCCTGTTTCCACTCTGTATCTCTCAAAACTAAAAAAAAAATCAAAAAAATCAGAGAGATACATTTTTAAGATTGTGGGGCAAATATTTTTCACAGAGGGTGGTGACACACTGCCGGGGTGGTGATGAAAACAGATACGATAGAGGCATTAGAATCAAATACACAGGACTAGATGTTAAAAGTCCCTTGTGCCAATAGGGGGGGGAGCATTTCACGACATCCGTTGATTGTTGAGAGTGGTAGACGCTCAACATGGGGGGGGGGGGGGGGGGTGATACACATATCTTGGCCTGTGTAACCTTCAGGATAGTTGGGCACAGGACACATCATCAGTAGTGTACCCTTGCATCACTGGGTGTTTCGGCCTTTTAACACTATACACCCTCCACAAGGGCGGCCCGCTGCAGGATGATCAGCCCTCAGCGCGTGTCCCATGTCAAACCATCCCAAAGATTCACCCTGACGTACTTGGGGCCCAGCATGGGTCTTTCCGCTTGAGCCAAATCCACCGGCTGCTTCTTTCAGCCGCCTCTGAGAGTGATCTTATGGTCTTCCGCAGAGCCTGACCGTGGATTCCAAGCTCCTTCAGCAGTCTGATTGTAGATGACGCAACAAATCCTCTGCATCCCACTTCAACTGGATAGACTTTGGTGTTCCAGCCACGCTGCGTTGCCTCTGCTGCAAGCTCTGCGTAGCGCAGCTTCTTACGCTCATAGGCCTCCTCAACACAGTTCTCCCATGGAACTGTGAGCTCTATGATGTAAGCAGTCTTCTGTGAAGGGGACCAGAACACCAAGTCTGGCCTGAGGTTGGTGGAAGCAATTTCAGGTGGAAAAACTAGTTGTCGGCCGATGTCCGCCAGCATCCTCCAGTCACGGGCCCTGCATAGGTTTCCTTCTTCTGATCTGGTGGAAGGATGTTTAGATGTTTTCTGTCCTTCTCGGACAAAGGTTGTTGCCCTTAGGCGGGGGGGGTTGCTTGCTCTCAGAGGCAAGGAGTTGGTCGCACACCGCCTGTTCTCAAGGGCTGATGCCAGGCTTTTTAGTACCTGATTATGCCGCCACGTGTATCTCCCTTGCGTGAGGCTGGTCTTGCAGCCTACCATGATGTGTTTCAGGGTTGCTGGAGTTGGGCAGAGGGCACAGGTTGGATCCTCGCCGTACCACTGCTGGAGGTTCTTTGGTGTTGGAAGCACATCATAAGTCGCTCTGATGATGAAGCTGATCTTGCTTGCTTCCATTTCCCATAGTTCTTTCCAGCTGATCTTCCTCCGCTCCACACCTTCCCACTGCATCCATTGCCCCTGTTTGGCAAGAGAGACCGCCTTTGCACTTCTTGCGGCCTCCTCCTGTCGCCGCACCTCCTCGACCACCAATGTCCTCCGCTCTGATGTTGTGGCCTTTCGCCAAGTTGGTTTACTTGTCGTAAGGCCAAAGCCTCCTCTTCCCTGCTGGACTTGCCCCTCGATGTCTTTGTGCCTCAGGGCTGATGAAGCTTGCTGTACTGCGTCAGATGGTGTCCACTTCCGGCCAGTTACTAGGGGTGGCGCAACAGCACTGATGGTCTTGTCTCTAGAGTCCCTCAGTGTCATCTGAAGTCTTACTTTAGAACACTTGTATTCCTCTGTTAGACTAGTGAGAGGTAGTTCCAGGACCCCTTTGCCATATAGGCCGATGTTAGTTAGACATCGTGGGACCCCGAGCCATTTCTTCGCGTATGAAGTTATGGTTCGCTCCATCTTCTCCACAGTTGTTATTGGGGCTTCATAAACGGTCAGTGGCCACATTGTCCGAGGAAGGAGTCCAAACTGTAGGCACCAGAGCTTCAGTTTCCCAGGCAGTAGGGTCTGATTGATGTTCTCCAGGCCGTTGACAATTTCTTGCCTTAGTTGTTGCACCTGCTCTTTGTCCTTGAGACTTGCATTGTACCATCTGCCCAGGCTTTTAACTGGCTGTTCAGACACTGTTGGTATTGGGTCGTCACCGATACAGAACCTTGTGTCTCTAAGCACCCCCTTGACTATGGAAATGCTTCGAGATTTACTTGGTTTAATTTTCATTCGGGCCCACTTGATGTTCTCCTGCAGCTTTCCAAGTAGCCGCTTGGTGCATGCTGCAGTAGTGGTTAGTGTTGTCATGTCGTCCATGTATGCCCTGATGGGTGGCAGACGGAGCCCAGCCCTTGTTCGTTCACCGCCCACCACCCATTTTGAGGCCCTGATGATGACTTCCATGGCCATTGTAAAGGCCAAGGGTGAGACTGTGCAGCCTGCCATGATGCCTACTTCCAAGCGCTGCCATGTTGTACTGAAGTCAGCTGTTGTGAAGCACAGCTGCAGGTCTTGGAAATAGCTCTTGACCAGTGTGGTGATGAGCTCTGGTACATGGAAAAAGGCAAAAGATTCCCAAAGAAGTTCATGGGGAACTGAACCAAATGCATTGGCCAGATCGAGGAAGATCACATGTAGGTCTCTTTTGTCCTTCTTAGCTGCTTGGATCTGGTGCCAGGTCATGCTTGTATGCTCCAAGCAGCCTGAAAATCCTGGAATTCCTGCTTTCTGTACAGATGTATCAATGTACTTGTTTGTTACCAGATAGGTGGACAGCCTTTGTGATACAATGCTGAAAAATATTTTCCCCTCGACGTTGAGGAGACATATTGGCCGGAATTGGCTGATGTCTGACGCATCCTTTTCTTTAGGTATTAGCACACCCCCGGCCCTTCGCCACGCCTTAGGTATTGTTTGCTTCTTCCACACCACCCTCATGAGCTTCCATAGAAAGCGTAACACATCCGGTGCATTCTTGTAGAGCTTGTATGGTACTCCGTTTGGCCCCGGAGCTGATGCTGCTCTTGCTCACCGGACAGTGTTCTCTACCTCTTTCCATCTTGGAGGGCTGGTGTCCAGGTTGAATTCAGGTGGTTGAATAGGCGGGATGTCATGTGGGATGACTAACTGCTCATGCCTTTTCGTGTCTTGGTGGGCCTTTTCCAGGTGTTCCTCCAATTCCCGTTTCGATGTTTTCAAAGTTCCACTTTTTTCCTTTGCGAAGAGGTCTTTGATGAACTTGAAAGGGTCTTTGTAGAACCGTGTTCTTGTGTGTTCTTTCTTCTTGCGGAGTTTCCTCAAGTTCTCTGCTTTTCGCAAGGTTGCCAATCGGCTCTTGATGTCCTCTTGGAGTAGCATGATACCTTCTCTCTCTGCGTCAGTTGCTTTTTTCCATTGCTTTTTCAACTGTCTCCTCTCTCTGATTAGCCTCTCGATCTCCTGCTGCCTCCTGGACTTGATTGGTGTTGGTAATTTCTTTCCACCTCTCCCTTTACTCACCCCAAACCGTTCTTCTCCGTAGCTGTAGATTGTGTTGCCCATCCTTTCAAGCTTTTCCACTGCTGTGCCCGCTTGTTGCTCCAAGATATGTATAAGGTCACTGTTGACCGTCTCCCACTCTTTCTTTTCAACAGCTTTGGGCCATTTTACTCCAGGTTTGTGCCCTTTGATCTTACCCTCCAATGGAGGTCTTTGTCGTTGTTGCGTGGGCTCCTCCACCGGCATTTCTGTGCTTGTATCACCCTCTTCAGTGACATGGGTGCTGATGCTCTGCGAACTTTGGTTTGAGTCCCGTCGCTGTGCTTCACTCGACTGATTTGACTGGTTGCTTCGTAAGAAGTACTGGTCAATGCGAGGCCCATGTCTCTGCTCTCTCAAGCACTTTTTCTTCCCTTGGTGGATCTTCAAGCCTTTCACTGATGTAATTTTCTCCCAACCACAAATGCACACCTGAAGTTTGTGTCCCGCAGCCGTTGTGAATGTCTCATGTGCCATGCTCTCCTTGTCCGTAGTCGTTTCCGTTCCTGGGTCTGTAACCGTGTTATCAATCGGTGAGCCATCTTCCGCCCCCGCTCTCGCAGGCTCTAGGGGTATTCTCTTTAATTTACTTTTTGGAGCATTTAGCGGGTGTCTCCAACTAACTGAAACAGCGTTGGGGACTGCTATCATGGGTAGCTAGCCCATGACGGCCCCAGTGGGGTCTGTTCCCTCCTGCCAGCTGTCTCTCCAAGCTGTCACGTGGACTTTCCCATGTTGTCAGCTGTCCTTTCACAGCAGTCACTGGACGAGTCCAGATTATTAGAATCAAATACACAGGACTAGATGTTAAAAGTCCCTTGTGCCAATAAGTGGGGAGCATTTCACGACATCCGTTGATTGTTGAGAGTGGTAGACGCTCAACATCGGTGGGGGGGGGGGGGGGGGGTGATACACATATCTTGGCCTGTGTAACCTTCAGGATAGTTGGGCACAGGACACAGAGGCTGTTAGATGGGCATATGGACGAGTCGGGAATGGAGGCATATGGATCTCATGTAGGCAGAGGAGATTAGTTATCCTGGCACCATGTTTGGCTTGGACATTGCGGGCCGAAGGGCCTGTTCCTGTTCTGCACTGTTCTATGTTATATATTGTGCAGACAGGGAACATTGCTTCTGCTACTCATGTTGTCATCAGTAATACTTGTGACAGCTCTACCTGCTCTGCCACAGCTCTACCTGCTCTGCCGTTTGTCTCCCCACTTACTTTGCCACCCACTTACTTTGTGTGTGCATCTGCAGAGGTTTGTTAAAAGGTGCCGTGCCAAATATCATTAAACTGCTCAGAGAGCAGAGATGCTGGTGCACCTTCTTTGTAATTATTTAGTTTAATTTAGTTTGGTGAAACAGCATGTAAACAAGCCCTTCAGTTCTATGTTATCGCTCACAACACAACAGGAGCAATTTACAGAGACCAATTAACCTACAAACCCGTACGTCTTTGGGATAAGGGAGGAAACATGTAAGATTGTTAAGGGCTCGAACACAATAGAGGCAGGAAACATGTTGGGGGAGTCCAGAACCAGGGGCCACAGTTTAAGAATAAGGAGCAAGCCATTTAATACGGAGACGAGGAAACATTTTTTCTGACAAGAGAGTATTGAGTCTGGAATTCTCTGCCTCACAGGGAGGTGGAAGCAGGTTCTCTGGATGCTTTCAAGTGAGGGCTAAATAGGGCTCTTAAAAATAGCGGAGTCCGGGGATATGGGGAGAAGGCAGGAACGGGGTACTGATTGGGGATGATCAGCCATGATCACATTGAATGGTGGTGCTGGCTAGAAGGGTCAAATGGCCTACTCCTGCACCTATTGTCTATTGTCTATTGTAAGCAGAGCACCCAAAGGAAAGCTATTTTCCCCGCGGTCACAGGGAGAACATGCAAAGTCCACACAGACAGCATTCGAGGTCAGGATTGTACACAGGTGTCTGGCACGGTGAGGCTGCAGCTCCATCAGCATATCCTTGCCCAGAGCCTAGGATGGTTGTCTGACATGTAAACACCCATGAATTTGAAACTGCTAAATCTCTCCACTGCTGACCGCCCAGTTAAACAGTTAACCATTACCAGATGTTCACACACAACCAGGAACAGCAAAGTCATTCAATACTTTATTAATGGAACTAAGGTTGTTAACAGATAATGGAAACTTCATAGTTTCAAATGATTTGGTCATGAGAGCTCAGAATTGAAGAGTACAGCCGGAGGGAATAGCGAGACAGAGTTCAGTCTAGTGAAGTGAATTGAGATGTTTCGGGTCGAGACCCTTCTTCAGACCGATAGTCAGGGGAAAGGGAAACGAGAGATATAGACGGTGATGTAGAGAGATATAGAACAAATGAATGATAGATAAGCAAAAAAAAGTAACAATGATAAAGGGAACAGGCTGTGGGCTATGTGCGAACAAGTTATACAAGGAGAACGTATGCTGACTGCATCATGGCCTGGTGTGGCAATTGCAACACACAGGAACACAAGAGATTGCAAAGTGTGGTAGACCATGCCTGGTCCATACTGCACCAAGAAAGCACCATCTATCATCCGAGATCCACACCATCCAGTCCATATCTTCATCTCGCTGCTGGCGTTGGGCGGGAAGTACAAGAGCCCACGGTACAACACCACCTGGTTCAGGAACAGCTACTCTCCTACAACTATCAGGTTCAGTTTAGTTCAGAGATACAGCGCGGAAAAAGTCCCTTCGGCCCACCGGAACTGCGCCGACCAGCGATCCACGCACATTAACACTATCCCACACACACTGAGGACAATGTGCAATTTTACCAAGCCAATTACTCTACAAGCCATTGTACCTGCATCTTACCATACTTGTGCAGATGGCAATAAACTCAACTTGACTTGACTTAAGATGGACACAACAAGCCGGAGTAACTCAGCGCGACAGGCAGCATCTCTGGAGAGAAAGAATGGGTGACGTTTTGGGTTGAGACCCTTCTTCAGACTTGACTTGACTTAAACTGCTTAGTTGCCAGCAGGGTAATGCTGTGTTTGTAATGTATTGCATGCTTACCCCAGGCATTCATATTAAGGATGGTTTGGTTGGGTACTGAGAGTTCCAATAACTACTTTTGTTTTCTCTTGTTTATCTGCAATAGCCAGATCACTATACTGTGCAAATGCTTCCTCCCACTGAGTCCATTCTTTGGATAGATTACGTGTCTGAAAATTCAATACTCGGATGCTTCACTTGTTTCATCATGTATGGTCTCAACTGAATCACACAGCTCACTAGGTCTTCGA
The DNA here is from genome assembly GCF_028641065.1 of Leucoraja erinaceus. Lineage (NCBI taxonomy): Eukaryota > Metazoa > Chordata > Chondrichthyes > Rajiformes > Rajidae > Leucoraja > Leucoraja erinaceus. The sequence continues at coordinate 25,067,463 of NC_073405.1, read as the reverse complement.
GGACATCCACATCTTAACTCTTTGGAACGGGATTAGGTCTGGTGTCTGTTATTTTGAATCTGTCCTCTAAATCTGGCACCACTGACACAATGTCTTAGTAATCTCTTCGGGTGCTCCGGTTTCCTCCTACATCCAAAAGACATGTGGGTTTGCAGGTTAATAGGGCCTTTGTAATTTGCTCCTTATGGATGAGAAAGTGGGATAACAAAGAACCAACAAAGAACAAAGAACTATTGTGACCAATCGATCAATAGTCAACGTAGATTCAGTGGGTCGAAGGGCCTACTGTATTTCCAGGGTGTAATTCATAAACTTAAAACTGAAAAACTAAAACTCCCTCCAGATACTGCTAATAGATACTTTATTTATGAAATATCTTCCAAAACCAGCATGCATGCTTATAATGTGTAGGAAAGAACTGCAGATGTTGGTTTAAACCGAAGACAGACACAAAAAGCTGAACTAACTTAGCGGGTCAGAGAGCATCTCTGGAGAAAAGGAATCGGTGACTTTTCAGGTCGAGACCCTTCTTCAGACTGAGATTGTCCCCTGACTCTCAGCCTGAAGAAGGGTCTCGACCCGAAATGTCACCTATTTCTTTTCTCCAGAAATGCTGTCTGACCCATTGTGTTACTCCAGCTTTTTGTGTCTATCTTTGGCATACTTATAATTTTGTTTGTAATTAGCCAATTTCTTTAACCTTTCTCACCAAACACGGTTGCAGCCAAAGAGGTGCGATTATTCAAGATATGAAACGATCCTTCAAAGGGCGACAGTACAGAAGGAACAATTGTCAGTCCTGGATGTGATACGTATATGTTACAGAGGGGAAGAACAGTCAGGATGGTGGATATGGAGCTGTGACGGTGTCCGACTGACTTAATGCTGTTGAACTTGCAGCCTCTGTAGAAAGCAAAGAGCATTCTATAACTTCTGACTGATGAGGGAATGTTATCGGGCAACCCTGACATAAGTTATTTGCCTCAGAATACTGAGTCCCTGGACTAATCCCACAGCATTTTCGATGTTAGTCCACTTAGATTTCTAACCACTGGTGGTCCTTAAGACACTAATGGTGGGACTCTCAGCAAGAGCAATATAATTGAATGTGATGGGGAGATGATTAGATACTCTCTCATTGGCGTTGATCATTGATTGCAATTTAACTACTTTATTAACGGTCGATCACTTTGTAAAATTCCACGGTCCATAAAGGCACATTATAAATACAAATTATCTTTTTCCGAACCACTAACTAATTGCAAGTTATTCTAACTGAAGAAGCAGAGGAAAATTAAAAACAGAACAGTGGAAGAGTTTAGCGGGTCAAGCGGCATCTGTGGAGGCAAGAGGTTAAGTCAATGTTTGAGGTTGTGGCCTTACATCAGGTCTGAGAGGAAAGAGGAATAGCAGTACAAGGGAGAGGTGGTTCAGAGACTGGGAGGTGACAGAATGATTGAGTTAAACAGATCCTTTGATCCAACTGGTGGACATTGAGAGATAGGTGGAAGGAGCTAGAGAGGGCATGATGGGCAGGTGGAACCAGATAGGAGATGATGTGAAATGTGGACACAGGACCAACTCTTTCATCTTCATTAGGAAGAAGTGCAGATACTCTGATTGTAGTCACCATCTTGTCTCAACCTTTTATCCAGTCTATTAGAGTCATAGAATCGTACAGCATGGAAACAGGCCCTTCAGCCCAACTCGTCCATGCTGGCCAAGATGCCCCATCCAAGCTAGTCCCATTTACCTGGGTAGAAGCAAGGAAATATAGATGCAATTATGCAATGGAGGAACAGATAATCTTTATCAATGGTGGAGCAGGCCGGAAAGAGCGAATGGTCAACTTGTCCCATCCTGGCCATTCCTCTTCTCCCTGCTCTAGCAGAACGTACAGTGGCTTGAAAATGGACACCACCAAAGTCAGAAACAGCTTCTTCCGCACAGTTATCAGGCTTCTGAACAGCCAATGGGAGCATTGGGAGAATAGGTTCTGCAGACAACATATTAAGGGGATATAATTGCTCTTTGAGCTGGCAAAGATTCAATGATCAGCATATGTATGTTGTAAACAAATAGCGTAATGTAGCTACACAGCACGGAAACAGGCCCTTCCACACAACTCCTCCATGACGACCAAGCTGCCTAACTGAGCTGGTCCAACTTGCCTGCATCTGGCCAGATCTCTCCAAACATTTCCTGTCTATATATCTGCCCAAATTCACTAGGGTGAATAGGGTGGTGAATCTGTGGAATTCATTGCCACAGATGGCTGTGGAGGCCAAGTCAATGGATATTTTTAAGTTGGAGATTGACAGATTCTTGATTAGCATGGGTGTCAGATGTTATACGGAGAAGGCAGGAGAATGAGGTTGAGGGAAAGATGGATCAGCCATGATTGAATGGTGGAATGGACTTGATGGGCCGAATAGCCCAATTCTACTCCTAGAACGTATGAACTTGTGAACAAATGACTTTCCAATATTGCAGTTGTACCCGCCTCTACCAGTTTCTCTGGGCCATATATGCCCCACCCTTTGCATGAAAGAAAATCCTCCCTCATTACCCATTATTTTTTTTCCTCTCTTAACTTAATTCTATGCACTCTAGTTTTAGACTCTCCTATATTGGGTTGAAAAGGTGGTGGCGATTCACCTTATCTATGCCCCTGATTATTTTATAAACCTCTGTAAGGTCATCCCCAAGCCTCCAACATGGTGTGCAAATTGAATTGAATTAAATTGAATACTTTATTGTCACAGGGAAATTCTTTGCTTGCATATCGTGCCAACGTATGCAAATGGTTGCCCATAAAGAGCGCTTACAAAGTTACAAATTCACCTCCCCCCCCACCGCGCCAGTTCCCCCTCGTTCTTCCCCCCTTCCTCATGGCAGTCCCCCCAGTCCGGGTTCTCCATTGTCTATTGTTCTTCACGGTGGTCCCCCACACCGGGCCCCGTTGTTCTTCCCCCTCCTCATGGCGGTCCGCCCATGCCGGCTCCTCCATTGTCCATTGTTTTTTCCCCTCCCTCACGGCCGTCCCCCCATGCTGGGTCCTCGTTTGTTCCTTCCCTCGGCAGAGACGTCCTCACTCATTCGTAACTGTCACTGTATGTCATGTTGTTACTTGTGGGCGGAGCACCAAGGCAAATTCCTTGTATGTTAATACTTAGCCAATAAACTTACTTACTTACTTACTTCCACGTGTCCGTCCTCGTCCGTCGGTCGGCGCCATCATCGGCCACCGCACCGACCACTCCACTATCGCCACCAGGTCCTCACCGGACATCTCTGTGGCGCCGACCCAGGCCCCAGCCGCGGGCTTCGTCGATCCACAAGGCTCCATCTCCGATCCGCGAAGTTCCGGCCCGTAAGGCCCAGGCGGTGAGGCTCCGGCCTCGGCTTCGCAGCGGCAGCCGCAACACCTCCGGAAAGCGCCCGGCCTATACATATAAATGAAACCTGGGACCCCGTAATATCCTTGTATATCCTTTTTGCACCCTTTCCAGTTTAATGGCATCCTGACTGCATGGAAGACTCCAAATGTTGGAGTCATTACTTGCACAAAAAAAAGATGGGTGTGATTGTTGGAAGTCAAACACGCTTGTCCCAGGCCATCACTACGGGAGTTCTGCAGCGTATTGTCCATGGCTTAACCATCTTCCATCATCAACGATAAAGTACGGGCCCCTGGTGCGGCTGGTAGAGCTGCCATCTCACAGCGCACGAGACCTGAATTTGATCCTGACCTCGGGTGCAATCTATGGTGTTTGCACGTTCTTCAGAGATATGCACGCCAGGGAACTTTAAGCTGTCCACTCTCTGCACCGCTCTTTAGTCGATTAAGACACGTTTGTGCATCCCCAGCTTCTCCCCACTTCCAATGCACAATGCCTGCTATGTGTAATATCCACAAAATGCACAGCAGGTGCTCACTCACCTCCAGTACGTCTACAGCCTCCACCACTTTGAAGGACAAGCACAGCGGCCACAGGGAACACCAGCTACAGTCACTCAGTATCCCGACTTGCAAAAATATTTTCCCTTTCCTCATCAATACTAGATTTAAAACCTGGAACGTCTTGCATGGGTAAACTCTCGACCCGAAACGTTGCCTATTTCCTTCGCTCCACAGTGTTTAAGAGGGAACTGCAGATGCTGGAGAATCGAAGGTTACACAGAAAAGCTGGAGAAACTCAGCGGGTGCAGCAGCATCTATGGAGCGAAGGAAATAGGCAACGTTTCGGGCCGAAACCCTTCTTCAGACTGATCGGGGGTGAGGGTGGGTGGGGACAAGAAAGGGAAAAGGAGGAGTAGCCAGAAGGCTGGGGGATGGGAGGAGACAGCAGGGGAGCTGAGGAAGGGGAGGAGACAGCAAGGACTAACAGAATTGGGAGAATTCGAGGTTCATGCCCCCGGGGTGCAGACTCCCCAAACGGAATATGAGGTGCTGTTCCTCCAATTTCCGGTGCTGCTCGCTGTGGCCATGGAGGAGACCCAGGACAGAGAGGTCGGAGGCGGAGTGGGAGGGGGAGTTGAAGTGCTGAGCCACCGGGAGGTCAGCTTGGTTATTGCGGACCGAGCGGAGGTGTTCGGCGAAACGATCCACAGATGCTGCCTCACCCGCTGAGTTTCTCCAGCATTTTTGTCTACCTTCGATTTTCCAGTATCTGCAGTTCTTTCTTAAACAAAACTCTATATTGTTTAGAACATTGGACCTAAATCACACAAAATGGCACCAGAAACATGGTGACTCTTGTGCATTGTCTCAGTTTTAGCTAGTTTTATTGCACCCTTGATCTTAAGTATGATTGTGCCTATGTTTACTTACACCCTTTACTGAACTGTCTGCAAAAAAGGAATTTCACTGTAACCAGGTACATGTGACAATGAAGAAGCATTGAACTTCCTATTCAACAACACTGTGGACTACATTCACCAGGATGGCAGTGATTTAAGAGGGTGACTCAGCACCATGTTCTCAAAGGCAATATACTTGTGCAATAAATGCTATCCTTGTCAGCTGCAGACTAATCCCCAACAGAAGTGAATATATAACCTTGGCTGATTTTTTTGGATTTCCTTTCATCGTTGATCTGCCTGTTCATGTTTGATTACTTTAATTCTATTTGATTGGTGTTGTTAAATAATATATTTAATTTCATATCTGCACTCCTCTCTTCACCAAGAGACGGTAACTTACTCCAGGGCGATCCGGCTCGGGGCTGGAACGGTGGTCCGGTGGCTGGGACGGCGTTCTGGCGGCGGTGACCTGAGTACGGGGTTCGGCCGCGAGCCAGCGGCTGCGTCAGCAGGACTGGTGGGCGGCAGCTTCGACCACCCCGGGCCGCGGTGATTGAGCCGCGGGACTGTTTTAACATCGCCCGGTGGGGTATCGCCTCAGCGCAGAGGGAGAAGAGGAGGGAAGAGACTGCAGACCTAAGACTTTTGCCTCCATCACAGTGATGAGGTGCTAGGTGGACTCACTGTGGTGGATGTTAATATGTGTTTATTGTTGTTTTTTTATTGTATTGTATGTATGTATGACTGCAGGCACGAAATTTCGTTCAGACTTCGGTCTGAATGACAATAAAGGAAACCTGTAAACCTGTAAACCATTTCATTGTGTCGAAGTCTTTATTCCCTGAAACCATGTTCAAGACAGTTCAACTATTCTTGAACCACAGTGGAGTTCTGATGAAAGGCCCCTGACCTGAAATGCTGGCTCACTATCTCTTTCCACAAGCACAGCCTGACTCCTGCATTTTATGTTTTCTTTTGGATGGATATACTTCTGGATTCCACCTTTACAAAGACAGTTTGTGAATAGTTTTTTTTTTTTGGCTTGTTAAGACAGGCTGAGATTCCAGTGCCCATTGGTTCATTAAAAATGTGTTTTTGTTGTCTTTTCTCGACACAATTGCCCTAAAAAATGTAGCGATGTGACATTAACAGGGGTGAGGAATTGTACTCAACCGCAAGGATTAGTAGGGGTTAGTAAGGGGAGAAGGCAGGAGAATGAGGTTAAGAGGGAAAGAAAGATCAGCCATGATTGAATGGCGGAGTAGACTTGATGGGCCGAATGGCCTAATTCGGCTCCTATCACTTTTGAACTTATGAAAACTTGCACAAACAACAATTAAAATTAAGATGCATGCGATCCTAATTCAGTTTAGTTTATTGCCATGTGTACTGAGGTACAGTGAAAAACTTTTGCTATGTGCTCATCAGTCAGCAGAAAGATAATACATGATTACAATCGAGCCACTTAGTGTATAAAGTAAGAATTATTGCTGTAGGAGTAGAGATTTAAAAGTGTGGAGCAATTGTAATGATTGCGAATGATCAGCCATGATCACATTGAATGGTAGTGCTGGCTCGAAGGGCAAAATGGCCTACTCCTGCACCTATTGTCTATTGTCATATGTGTTTGTAGATCTGCGTCTGTGGCGAACACACAAATAGTCATCTGGGTTGGGCGCCATCTTGGATTGGTTGGTGAAAGAGTTTTTTTTCTGGCTGGAGGTCTGTGACAACTTCTGTCCATGTGCTGGGGGTTTTATTGTTTGTGGTATATACAAATGACTTCAAGGGGATGTTGGTGCCTTGATCATGTTGCCAGGGGTGGTGGTGGAGCCGGACAGGAGAGTGGCTTATGAGAGGCTATTAAGTCGGCACATGAATCACATGCATCCAGAGGAGGGTACTTGAACTTGGCATCTTGTTCGGTACAGGCATTGTGGGCTGAAGGGCCCATTCCCAGGCTGTACTGTTCCATGCTCTGAAACTTGTGTACATTTTTAGTTGGAAATAGGAGATGGTCAAGAATCCCACTGTTATCACCATATTTGTACAGTATCTCAGAGGGGTAACAGGTTTGTCACCTGTATCTATGGGGCATCAATTAACTTTGGTTTTAATTTGCAATGCTCTGTAAACACTGAAACGCAGATATACTTTTACATCTACCATTTCTATTCCACTGAAGACTCCAACTGCGCAAAAATGCTAAGTGCAAAATATGACGAGTCTAATCACACCCTCCCATGTCCTTTGAAAGGTTTATAATCATGTTGTCGATTCAGAATAGGGCCATTTGGCC